>NC_054829.1:49073615-49376646 GCF_018345385.1 Vulpes lagopus | reverse complement strand
CCATGTTTTTGCTACTACAAGTGTTGTAATGTATATCCTTGATAGATATATGTATGTAATATGTAATATTACAAACACATGTGAGTGTGTCTGTAAGATGAATATATAGAAATGAAACAACTGACAAAATCTAGGTGCATTATGTTTATTTACACTTCCAAACTGACCACAAATTTAACAATTTATGCTCCTACCAGCAATATAGACTTCATTCCCACACATATTGCAGATATTGCATTACCATGTAGATTTTATCTTTGTCAGATATTGCATTATCATGTAGATTTTTATCTTTGTCAATCTAATGGATTTTTTTCAAGTCTCTATTTTCAGTTTTCATCAACCTTATTATATAAATGTCAGACTAAACTAATTTTGTCTATTTAAGGGACATTTGTCTTTCTTTTTCTGTCCATTCACATTTTTTGACTATGCTTCTCTTCAGCTGTAGTACTTTTTCTTATATATGCTATGCTTTTACTTTCTTTTTTTTTTTGAAACATTATTTTGGATATAAATTGTAAATATTGTAATATTTTCCTGTTTGACATTTGCCTTTAATTTAATTTAGGATTTTCCCTCAAACTTACCTTGTATTATTATTACCATCATCATCTTCATATTTAGTGTACTCAAATAAAACAGTCTTTTATTTATGGCTTCAGGGTTTAATGTTATCAGTGTTTAATCTATTCTGAGATTTTTTTTAAAAACCTCCTGGATTCCTCTAGTTTTTTTTTTTCTTTTTTTTTATGTTTAGCTCTTAGATAGCTTCAGAATACACATACAGACACAGACACAGACACACCTCCTTTTAAAAAATTCAGATGAAATGGTTTATCTTGCACTCTAGATATGGCTTTACCAAAAAGCTCTTCTTGCTATTTAATTATTAGTAATAAAAAGGACTAGAGGATAATTATTTCTAAATCCAAAGTCCTAATTACTTTCCAAAGATATTTTCAGACATCCACCTGTCTAGTTACTAAAAAGCAAGTCAAATCTTGTGTATAATTTATTAAATATTTTATAATTCATTGTATGATAAATGTAACAGGAAGTTACTATGTTTAGGTTAAAACTGTTATGAGTGTTTTAGTGAGATTAAAAATAATATTTTCTAAACAGGATATCAAAAAAGCTACCTGCACTTCCATGTTTATTGCAGCATTATTTTCCAAAGCCAAGATATGGAAACAACCTAAGTGTTTATCAAGAGAAGAGTAAATACACTAGATACAGTATCTATCTCTCTTGCCCTGTCTTTCTCCCTATCTACTAATGTTATTCACTCATGGTGAATTAAGAAGGAAATCCTGCCATTTGCTACATCATAGATGAACTCTGAGGGCATTAAGCTATGTGAGACAGAATAGATAGAGAAAGACAGCAAAACAAAAACTGTATGATATCACTAACAAGAGGAATCTAAAAAAGAAAGCAAATTCATGGGAACAGGACAGTGGTTACCAGAGACTGCAGGTAGAGGAATTGGGAAGATGTTAGTTAAGGCTACAAGCTTGCAACTAGAAGATAAATATGTTCTGCAGATCTAATACACAGCACAGTGATTGTAGTCACTGTATTGATACTATATCATACACTTTAAAGTTGCTAAGAAACTAGATTTTAAAGTGTTTTTACCACAAAAAAAAAAAAAAAAAAAAAAGATTGACTCTCATTTAATCATGTGATGTGATAGAGGTGTTGGCTAACATTGTGAATGAAATCATATTGCAATATATACGTATGTCTTAAATACGCTGTGCGTCTTAAATGTACACAGTGTTATATGTCAATTATATCACAATTTTTAAAAAATGTTCTAGATATTTGGCATTTTCTGCTTTAAAATGTCTTCCAGGCTAAAACTCTGACTGCCAAGCTCTGAGTTATAGGACTCTGCAGGGTCAGTCTCTGGTCACCTGTGTACTAGAGGCAATACAATATTACTTTTGATGCTTATTATCATATCTCAGAAAATTTTAAACCTTCACAAAAGTAAAGAAAATGGTCTAACGAATCTGTATATATCCATCACACAGCTTCAACAAACAATAGTTTGCCATTCAGTTTCTCCTATCCTTCTCATTTAAAGAAATAATCAAGGGCACCTGGGTGGCTGAGTGGTTGAGCATCTACCTTTGGCTCAGGCATGATCCTGGGGCCCTGGGATCGAGTCCCACATCAGACTCCCTTCAGGGAGCCTGCTTCTCCTTCTGCCTATGTCTCTGCCTCTCTCTGTGTGTCTCTCATGAATAAATAAATACAATCTTTAAAAAAAGAAAAAAATCACTTATTTTTCTTGAAGTGAGCAAATTTCAGATGTATCATATTCTTTAGAAATATGTCATATTATCTCTATCAAACAGCACATTACAAATATAACCATAATACCATTTATTACACCTTGTAATATTAACAAAAATTCCTTAATAGAATATAAAATAATCAGGTTGTATTAAATATTCCTTGAATTCCTCAAAACGTCATATTAAATATATGTATTTTTCAGTCAGAGTCTGAAAAAGTCTATCCATTGCATAAGAATGATATGACCCTTAGTTATCTTAATCAGTAACATTTCCCCCTCTCCCTCCACCCCATATTGTCTACTAGGTGATCTGTCCTGTACACTTTCCTACATTCTGTATCTAGGTGACTGCATCCTGGTGTCATTTAGCATTGTTTGCTCTAACCCCATATTTTCTGGAAATTGCTAGTTAGTTCTAGAAGCTTCCTTATATAGGTTCATTCGTAATTTATTTGAAAACAGCAAGAATAATTCACAGATGGCACTGTGTACTTCCTAGTCCTTCTCATCAAGAGGCATATAATATTTGTTGTCCTATTTTTAGTTAGGTTAAGACTGATCAGACAGTGCAGGTGTTGTTATACTGAGTCATCCACTTTAAATTTCCACAACATATTTCACCTAATGATGTTACCCATTGTAAATGATCCCTGCCTATACGATTATTTTTTGAGGCAGTTGTAAATGGTAATATTTGAACTCTATCATTTTTCAGCATGTATTAGCTGAAATTCATCTCTGAAGAAGACATTTTTGTCAACAAGTATTTGCTTACTTTGAAATGCAGTTTGTGGAGAAAATCAAGAAAAATGCTCAACTATTTTCAATTTTGAGAAAAACATGTGTATGCCTTAGCAAATTCAGAATGTACCATTAAGTTTTTGTTGGTTTAGTTGTTTCATTTTGTTGTTGCTTGTTTCAGCATGTCAGTATCGTTATATATCAAAGATTTTTTTTTCTTTTGGCATTAATACAGTCATTCTAAGATTCATATTATTTCTTATTTTACCAGTGGAAGCCCTTTCTAATAGGCTTTTGTGTTCTTTGGAAATGATCTGCAGTCATCTTTGATTGTTTCCTTGTTTTATGGTGGGAATAAAAACCTAAGGTTTACCTTAATATTTTCTCCCCTAGGAAAGGAATCAACCACTTTTCCAAGAAGACTTGGTCCCATTTACTGGAAAATTGTATTTAGAGATTGAAATCCAGGTGCCATGAGCATTCTTTGCTACATTACTTTTAGAACTTTTCATTAGACTGAGTGAGGAAATGCATATATTTTAGAAATGAAAAATAAAAAAAAAAAAAAGAAAAATAAATTATGAGTTCATACTGACATTGCCAATTAAAATTAAAACCATAGTTTCCATTTAAATTGCCTAGGTATATATTTACATATCTCTTCTATATGTTCTTCAGCCTATTGTATTAGTTTCCTATTGCTGCTATAACAAAATAGCATAAACTTGGAGGCTAAAATACACACAAATTTATTATCTTACATTTCTGGAGGGAAAAAATAAATTACAAATCTGATTTTTTTTGAAGTTTCCAGAGGAGAATCTGGTGTTTCTTGTTTTGTTTGTTTGCTTGTTGCTATTTCCAGCTTCCAGCAACTGCCTACATCATTTAGATAACGGCTACCTTCCTCCATCTTCACAGCTAGCAGCATACATTTTCTCTTTTTTCTGACCTCCTCTTTTAAGGATTCTTATGATTACATGGGGCCCATCCAGATAATCCAGAGTATTTTCCCATCTCAAGACCCTTAACTTAATCATATCTGCATACCACCTCACACTGTCAGAATGGCTAAAATAAAAAGCAAGTGCTTGCAAGGTTGTGAAGAAAAAGGAACCATCATGCCCTGTTGGTAAAAATGCAAGCTGCTGCAGCCACTATGAAAAACAGAATGGCAGTTTCTTAAAAAAAATTAAAATAGAATTAACATATGATCCAGTAATTCCACTCCTGGGTATTTACCCAAAGAAAATGAAAACACTAATTTAAAAAGATACATGCACACCTATGTTTATTGCAGCATTATTTACAAAAGTCAAAACATGGAGGCAACACAAGTGTCCTTCCACAAATGAATAAAGAGGAGGTAGTGTGTGTGTCTGTGTGTATACAAATATACACACTAGAATATTACTTAGCCATAAAAAAACAATGAGATCTTGCCATTTGTAACTACATGGATAGATCTAGAGGGTAGAATACTAAGTGAAATAAGTCAGTCAGAGAAAGACAAATACCATATGATTCCATACATATATGGAATTTAAGAAACAAAACAAATGAACAAAGATAAAAGAGACAAACCAAAATTAACGGACTCCTGACCACAGAGAACAAACTAGTAGTTACCAGAGGGGAGGTAGGTGGCAGGATGGATGAAAATAGATGGAGGGGATTAAAAGTATACTTATCATGATGAGAACTGAGTAATATATAGAATATTTTACTCATTATATTGTATACCTAAAATAAATATAACACTATGTGTTAATTATCATTGAACTAAATAAATAAAATTTAAAAACAAAATAAAATAAGATACATTCAAAGGTATCTAGCTTAATCTCTACCCTTTCAACCCTGTTCCTTTCTATTTCTTAAAGGTAACAATCTTCATTAGTTTTTTTTTTTTGTATTATTTTTTTCTAAAAACATAAAAAAACTTGGGTAGACAAATTAATACAGATAAATGATAGACTGATGATAGATTGATAGATCTCAGTAAGAGATCACTCTACTGTAATATATGGAGATCTTCCTCATTTCTTTCACAGATGCTTAGAGTTCCACTAAATAGTTGGACCATATTTTATCCAGCAGTGTAAAATTTGAGGTAAAGATTCAAATGTGTTTTCTTTTAGAAAGATAGCATTTTATGCCCAAACTACTTATTAAATGATAGAACTTTCCTCTAATCATTTGAAATGCTGCTTTTATTTTCCATTACTATGTAAAATTCTTTACCAGTATTTTATAATCTGCTTATCAGTCTGTCTATTCATGCAACAGACCAACATGTTATTTAATCATTATTTATATGGTTTTAAAATGTGGTAGGTTAAATCCTCCCAAGTTAGCTTTCTTTTTAAGAAATGTTTAGCCATTTTAGCTTTCTTCTTTATTTCCACATATATTTTAGAATAAACCTGCCTAGTTAAAAAAAAAAACATGTTAATTTTTTTTATTGAGATCCTAATAAATATATAAGAGAATAAGTTTTTGAGGCAACATCATTGGGGGCTACAAGAAAAAATAATCTCCATGATTCAGCTGCAAAAGCAGGCATAGGTGTCAAAGACAGCGGTAGTTTCCAGTAGCAATATGCGCTCTGTGTAGTATTAGTAATAATAGCAGTAATGACATTAGCATCTACATTAGTGCCTAACATTTGCCAGGAATTATGCTAAAATTTCCTACGCACATTATGTAATTTAATCCTCACATAAACCTTTTAAGAGGCAAAGTAAAAACTAGAACCTAAATCTATCTTTCGCTACAGCCTGTAATGAACCACTGCACTCTGCTATGTGCAAGGGAGTAAGTCTGAAACAATCTATGAAGTGTCATCCTGCATTAACTGTGCGCTTCAAGAGAAGTGATTCCAAAGGACCAGTGAGTGTGCTCAGTAGGAGGACCTCTGTGAAAGTGCTGATCTCTAGCAGCAGAAGGACCATCCCTGACTGCAGGGGAATGGCACGCATGTGGAAATGAACCAATGCAAGCTGTGACCACCCTGTGACTCTTACAAGGTAAGTAAATATCTAGGGCCTGTATACACCTGCAGTCTAAGGGGTATTCTGATAATACATATGAGCATCTCTGGAGATATTCTGGGATACATCATTATAAAAGTCCATTAAATGAATGACCCTCAAACTTTAAAATGCATCAGATTCATTCAAAGACTTATTAAAATATACATTGCTGTGCCCCACCACTAGAATTTCTGATTCAGTAAATCTGGGTTGGGGCCCAAGAATTTGTGTTTCTAACAAGTTCCCAAATGATACTGATACCATTGTTTCAGGCAGCATAATTTAGGTTGAGTACCAATAAAATCTGATCAAAGTAATGATCAAGTAAGATCACTTTCAGGCTACCAAGCTGAAAAGTGTGCAATTCCTAAAAGAGGAGAGAATGGGTACAGATGTTTCCAAAAACACAGACAGGTAGAGTGGAGGTGTATGAAGTCAGTGGTTTGACTACCACCTAGTAATCCAGCCTCTAACCCCAACAATCCAGGGGGCCTGGGCTTAGTCACTCTTCTCCAGCCTCAACCTG
Organism: Vulpes lagopus; assembly: GCF_018345385.1. NCBI lineage: Eukaryota > Metazoa > Chordata > Mammalia > Carnivora > Canidae > Vulpes > Vulpes lagopus. Next base: position 49,370,030 of record NC_054829.1, on the reverse strand, counting down.
CACATGTGTGCATTACAGAAAAAAGGATAAGCGATATTCGAAGTTTCACCAGAGTTTTAAGGTTCTAATAAAATATAATAAGGTGCACCCATTCTAAAGAAATTAGAAATATAGAAACTAAGACTCCCTGGAGAATGCAGTTATAATTAATTAAGCACAGCAATTCAGAATAGAGATATGCAAAGTCAGCATAATGAAGGCAAATTGTTAACACATCTCTGGGAATTGACTATAATGTGATTGAATGTATTAATATTAATATACCTAAAGAAAGAATGTGCCAATCAAAACAGGAATTGGTCAGCCTTGGGAATGGAAAAATAAGCTTTCAGGAGAATAAATTGGCAAGTGATAACTATTCGGGAACTGTCCAAAAAGGGAAATTGTAACTATTGGACTCAAGTGTTATGGTTTTCTACTCGGTGATAGATTAGATGGCCTTCAGCTACCTCAGTTGAATGTCCTTGCTCACCAACATGATTTTTTTTTTTAAGATTTTATTTACTCATAGAGACAGAGAGAGGCAGAGACACAGGCAGAGGGAGAAGCAGGCTCCATGCACAGAGCCCCACGTGGGACTCGATCCCGGGTCTCCAGGGTCACACCCCAGGCTGCAGGCGGCGCTAAACCCCTGCGCCACAGGGGCCGCCCACCAACGTGATTTTTATTTGGCTTCTTCATTGGCTTGCCTATCAGGGAAGTGAACCTGTTAGACGAGAGCAATATCCAATCAATTTGCCATTATAGGCTTAAAAAGGGGCACTTTGATCATAATCTAGCCTTATTTATAGCTTACCTACACTGATTTATAAGTGGAACAATCTGCTAGGATCTCCAATTACACTTCCCATTACAAATGTCTAACCTGATTTTTGCATTGTTTGTACATGTAGAGTCTTTATGAGCCTAAAAAATGCAAAGTCATCCATAATCTGCCTTCATTATACTAACAAAATCAGGTGTATGAACCTGCAAAATGAGTTTTAAAACCTGAATGCCCTTACTTACCAAGGCAAAAATGTCCCTTTGTGAATGACTACCTAGAAAGCAACCCAGAGTTCCCCAGGTGGTATTCTCTGCACTGCTAATAATAGGGCTGGTTGTGGCCAGTTTGCCCACAAATCCATGTTTGAAACATTTAAACCTTCCTCTGCTCTACTATGTATCATTGGGAAAGACTAAACACTTGCAGACTATGTTCCCCAGAATCTCACTGGTTTTAACCAATGAATTAGGAGTAGCATGGAACCCGAAGACAGAAAAATGAAAGCCAAGTATATGTCTCCCACTTCTCAGCCTCTGCTATCCCGATGTAACTCATTTCCTACATTAAATTTCTTCAGTTCTAAACTCAGAGTTTTAAATAATCAGAAAGGTTTCTGTTTTCATTGTGCAACCCATGTGACCATGGACACACACATAGAGATTCATTATAAAATCATATAAACCAGTAGAAATTCTGGTTTGTACCTTTTTGGTAAATTATACTAGACAGTCACATTAAGTAGTCAAGAGCCAAGTATGTGGCTCATGGTGGCGATCAAAGAATAGTCAGAGAGAATCAAAAACTCAAGTAGGGGGATCCCTGGGTGGCTCAGCAGTTTGGCACCTGCCTTTGGCTCAGGGCGCGATCCTGGAGTCCCGGGATCGAGTCCCGCATCAGGCTCCCGGCGTGGAGCCTGCTTCTCCCTCCTCCTGTGTCTCTGCCTCTCTCTCTCTCTTTATATATATATATATAAATCTTTTTAAAAAATCTCAAGTAGACGAAAGACTGTAAGGGCAGACTTAGATTATGTGTATGTCTAATAACAAACTAAATGAAGTTTTTAGTTTAATCTGTAAGCACATTATATCACTAGAGAGCTAGCCTAAAATGTTTGGCAATATTCAGACTGATAAACATGGTATTAGAGGATATGATCACAATATTGGGACATTTACCACTTTGGTTAATTAACATATTGGCCAAGGAAGTTAACTGGCCTCCAGGCAGGGGATTCAAAGATATGTGAGAAAAAAATATCTCTAGATCACCCATCTTACTTCATACATCCAAATTCCCTGCACTTATGAAGTATGTAACTCTATCCTTGGACTTTCTGTTTAGACCACAATGAACAACAGAGGCTAAGGCTATATTCCTCAAAAGCTACTAGAAGTGCCTGAGTGTCTTAGCAGGTTAATCATCCAACTCTCGATTTCAGCTCAGGTCATGATTCCAGGATCATGAGATGGAGCCCCACAATGGGCTCCATGCTGGGCATAGAGCCTGCTTGCTTATTCTCTCCCCCTCCCTCTGCTTGCCCTCTAAAAGAAAAGCTTCTAGCAAAATTAACTCTGACTAGTTGGGAAAATGAAGTTGAACCTGTCTTAGCATACACTTTTTCAAACTCTGTTCTACTTTCTATTGATACTGATTTTTCCCTTTTTCTACTGAAAACTAGGATCTATCATCTTTATATTATTTAAATATAGGGTTACAACTCTGTAGTTTGGTTTTCAGGAACAAATTCCAAGCAATGAATTGAATTTCTGTCTTATACTTTGTGAGTTTGCTCCAATCATGTGAGATCCCATTGTTGCACTGTAACATCTGTAATTAAATATGTATACCATTGTCAAAAGTGGCATGGAGTGTTTAACCTTAGAATCTTCTCCTACTGAAGGACTTTATTAGTTTCATATTATTGAGTCCCATTTTCCAAGTGTCTTTAAATCCTTGCTGGCTAGTAAAATAAGAACACACGTTAAGTCTTCAAGACCACCAAGAGAGTGTTTAATGCATTCCTGCAGGTACTGAGGTATATGGCTTCCAATGGTGCCTACACAAATGAATCTGAAGGTTTCCTTAAATGCCTAATACTAAGAGGTAAATGGCATAGGTACAGGCAAAAAAAACCTTGGTATTTTTTAAATGAGAACAGAATTAATTGAAATATTGAACAATTAGCCCAAAGTGATAATGCCTGCCACATTCACTCATTTGATAACTAGTTGAGATCCTCTATGTGTAAAGCTTTTATGTTTAATGTCCCATACATTTTATTCTCCACTACAGGACATTTTTAGGGATTGAACGAGGATAACACTAATAAGTGTATCAGCACAGTAGCCATAAAATAGCACCATCTCAGGCAAATCATAACATAGGTTCGCTATAAGATGATAGAAAATGAGAATGCAAGACTCCGTCCTTCATTTCTAGGAGTTGACTAAGTAATATAGGAAATAGAAAAACAATACAATTATTCTATTTTATTATATTTATAATCCTTTTCATTTTTCAAGATATTTTAAAGTCTTCCCTTGTGCGATTTTATTTGATACAGTAAGAAGCTTACTGTATCATTACTACCACCATCATTCTATACATGATGAAAATAAGTGAAAGAGGGGTTAAATAAATTACTCCCATTCGTAGGGCTAGAAAGTGGAGAAAGTGGCATTCAAAACCATGCAGTTTGTGTTTGGAGCCTAAAATCTCATTCACTTCCCGAAGCAGCATCCTATGATGCATTCATTATGGTAAGTAATGGCTGGGTATTCTGGGGCCACATAGAAATGGCATTTAAGAAAGTTTCTTAGACCAAGTGAGGCTTTCAGGAAGAGGTGACAAATAAGTCATTTATTCAATTGGTCAATAGCAAGGGGTGCAGACAAGTGGAAGGCACAACAAATATAAAATCTGTAAACACTGCAACTTTCTTCAAGATCAATGGTATGCAGCAATCATTATATAGATAATGTGCCCTTTAAAGGCAGACCTAGAACATGCCCAGTGAAGGTATGAACTATTTAAGTTAAAAGAACAGATAATATATGTCATGAGTTGAATTGTGTGCCCCAAAAAGATATGCTGAAGTCTTAACAACCAGTAACTCGAATGTAACGTTATTTGTAATAGGGTTGTTGCAGAGGTAATTAGTTCAGATGAGGTCATACTGGAGTGTTGGGTCTGTAACTCAATATGACTAGTTTCTTTATTCAAAGACACACACACACAATGGCAGTGGCATGGACTGGAATGACACAGGTGAAAGACAAGAACACCAAGGATTGATGGCCACCACCCAAAGCTAGAAGAGGCAAGGAAGGATTCTATGCAGAATCTCAGAGGGAGGTATGGCCTGGCTGACACTTTGGTTTTAGAATTCTAACCTTCAAAACTGTGAGAGAATAAATTTCTGTTGCTTTTCCATCCAGTTTGTGGTACTTTGTTATGGCAGCCTTAGAAACCTAAAGATATACAATCATGCAATTCAGGCACTTGTACCATTTTGGAATTAGGGACTCTTTAGGCTCATATTACGCATTTAGCTGATGTAGAATTTATAGATCTCATAAAATGTGTTTACATGCATTTTATATAATAACAACATGCAGAGCTCCTGTGCTATTTCAGAAAACTCCTTCCAAAATGATTGGCCATAATCTATCTTCTTGATGGCACTGTGAAAAGTTATTTAAAATGGCCAGTTCTAATTATACATGGTGTCAATGCAAATGATCACTTAGATTTGACACTATGCTGCAGACCTGGATGACTAAAAGTTAATCTTAAAAAATACAGACACTCAACAGAAAAAGTACTAATTAACTAAGGATTTTGCTCTGCTCAAGCTTATCCAACATCATTTAATGATTTCTGCCAAAGGCAAGTAAGAAAACAAGAAGGTGCCAGGTTGTATGGGATAATGTTTCCTTGTGTACCATGAGGAGCAGAAAAAGGTAGAAATCAATGTTTGCTGATGGGAAAAGATAAAACTGTCAGGAAAATAAATGTTATTTTTAGGTTTTTGTTAAGACATTGGCACCAAGAGAAAATAAAAATAAAAGATTAATAATTCCTAAAAAAAGAATTGATTGAGTCATTCCTAATAACTGTTTTCTCATTTTTCAGTCCTGGAAATACTCATATTTTATAAGCACTTTCCTTGTGTAGTTTCAGTTAACTTTTTCAGATCACAGAAAGGTTTTTATTCTTTATTGATTTTTTGGAAGCATCTCTGAGCATTTCAGGAAAAACACTGATGAGCCTAATTCAGAATAAATGTGTCATGTTTACAACCAGCACTGATATAGATTATTAATTACCACTGACAGGTTATTCCTTAGCATAGAAGTAGATAGGAGGTGTTTTCTATTATTTTATTGAAATTATTAAACTTAAATTTGAAACCTGTACATTTTAAAGTCAATTTAAGGAATGCTCCATTAAATTGGAGTTTGAAAATTTAAGTAAATCCAATTCTCTTAATTGGTATCATTAATGTCCTAGCCATAAGTGCAGAGAATAAATTTCACTCAATAGGATCACACATAGACAGCTACTACATTTGTTTACATGCTACCTTTTGAAAATAGTAGGGGTCAGATATAACTATAAATGATTATTTACAACATGTTAAACATGCCCAAATGACTCATACTTTGTAGATTTATCTTATATGTACATATATGTCAACACATATATGTAGTATGCATGTGTAGATATACATATGTATATACATAATATAGACCCAAAAATAGATCAATTAGTTATTGCACCATGAAAAAATTTCACTTCAGATTATATAAGGTTTGTGAATTTAGGTTTGTTGACAGTTCAATAACTACTAGGAAAAAAGATTTTAAAATCTGAGGGGAAAAAATACTACTGTGAGATATCTACCATTTGGAGATCACCCCAGCTAAATAAGACTATCTGAAAACATTCCAATAGGAGTGTTATTCTAATAATAAACATACAAAATCCAATTCATCAATGTCCATGTAATTATTCAGAACTTCTACAGTAAAAGAACTGCAACTGTTTACCTTAAAATGATACATTTCAACTATGAACAACCCAAACAACAGATTCTCAATTATATGTTAATAGGTAGTATTGAGTTCCTTCTATCTCCTGGAAGTGCCCTGATAATTTAAAAATACTTATTTTATGTCAATGACATAAATATAACAATAAAATAACAATTATGACTTTATCACTACTACTTATAATATTTTTCATTAAAATACGTAGATTTCAAAAGAAGATATCCAATTTCAAACTTCTACATGATTTATACACCTAAAATTTTGACTCTGTTTTGAGATCCATTTTCTGATCTCTCTGAAGATCAAATTTTGACCATGAGAGGTAAAGCTATCATAACCAAACAAATCCTCAGTCTGCATTTATACTCACATTCACATCATGTGAATTTCATCACATGAAATTCCTTACGCAGGGACTTGCAAATTTTCACTGCTTAGATTTAATTCAAGTAAAAGATATTTTTTTAAGATTAGGAGAATAAATTATGAAGATATAGTCTATACCCATGCTAATTATATTAATTAAAGTCTTAAGAAATAAAAGTAAAATTTGACTGAACATCCTACCTTTGCTAATGACTTGTGGCTTTCTTTTGCAAGTCTTCAGGGAAAGTACAATAATTCTGAATCGCAATTAAGCAAATAAAGTTAGCAGCAAAGAAGAATCTAGGGTTAGATAGTAAATGCATTTCTCATTAGGTTTGAGTCCAGGAAATGGGTATTGTCTATAGAATTGCCCCGGGGGGAAAGAAAGTCAGAGATAAGCAATTACAAAGAGTTTATTTTTGCAATTAATTCTGGGTAAACAGAGTAAACAGAATTCTGGAATTGTGAATAGTGGCACAGAGGAGGAAGAAAAAGCATACAACAAACTGTTGTTGTGTTAGTCTTTGCTGAGAGTCACTGGGGCTCCATTCTACCATGACCCTCTGAGGAGCCATGTAGAATGTGTCACAGAACTGCCTGACCAAGGAGGAACATATCAATTGAATCCTACTCCCTATTGACTGAAGAGCTGCTTTTCAAAGAGCACTAATACTCTGCTGTAGAAAGTTTAGTCTTGTTCCAGAATTTAAAGTTGTGAGCTGTGACCTCTTCTTATGACTTAACGAATCCACAAAGCATACTCATCCAAAACAAAATCCGCTAGAATGTAGGATTGTCTGAACAGCAAGGCAGTTTACACCACAACCTGCACTTGCTGCAGAGCCCTATCTTGCTCTGAAACTGGTAACTTTTGGAAATATTGTTCCAAGTCACTTTTTTGGATAACTTTAAAAGTAATATATGGAGACTCTAAAATTCAAACAAGTCCACCATATGCTGTGCCTCTTTCTTAGTGGTACGGCTGTGAGAAGCAATAACTTTTTTATAACTTTAGATGGAATGATCCTAGCATGCGTCATTGGACTACAAAAATCTTAACCAATTTGACAGATCAGTAAAATCTGGGATGCTTTATTTCTCACCCTCTGGCATTTTTCAATCTTACTAAGGCATCCAAAGTACTTGTTACTTCCTTTTTAGGTCAAAATGACATGACGTGGTCAATATAATGTTCTGTAGATTACCAAGACAGTCAAGTTCCCTGTGCACTATAACGTCACATAGAGCGAGAGAGTTAATCTTGACCCAGGGCAGAGATATGAATTGCTGTCCATCCCACATAAAAGCAAACTTTACAATCTTCTTGTTGAGAAATGAAAAGTATCTATTTGTCAGATGACTAGCTGCATACCAGCTCATTTGCTCCAATGAAGACACGACATCTGGCATAGCAGCAGTGTTTTGATTCTTTACCATAGTCCATCATCATCTGCCAAAATCTGCCTGGCTCTTTAGGTACCTTATAAGTGAAAGAAATCAGAATATGATAGAGACCACTGCTCCTTCCTTGTCAAAGCTTGGATGGCAGTACCTATGCTCTGAAGTTTCTTCTGAGATGCAGAATATTTTGGTTTGGGAGGCACAATTTTATAGGATTCCACTGGGTCCTTCCTACCATAATGACTCTGACTTACTCCACAGATCAGGTAATCAATGTGGGGATCCTGCCAGCTGTTAAATACATTCCTCCCAATTACGCATTTGGGAGTCTTGAGAAATAACCTTAAATGCACTTCTCTGGGCCAGGACTCCATTTATCATCTGGATTCTGAAGCCTCTACTCTATGTGGGTATTACAAATCCACTGATTTCAATGCCAGCTCAATCTTTGCACTTTGAAAAGCCCTCAGGAAGTCTTGATATTTCTCTTTCTCCAATGTAAATTACTATGACAAATGGCCACAAATCCCTTTAAGGAAGTATTTAGATACTATTTTTGGTGTAAGCTTGTAGTGATATGTGTAGATCTTTCCTCAAAGAAACCTGGCTTCTCTTTCAAACAATGAGTGTTGGCTCTGTGAGTTAACTTAGATTTGGAAACTGAATGAGTGATTGTGATTTTTTTTACTACACTGGAAAATATTAACCTCCTCATCTCCTTTTTGTCTGTTTATGAGTCAAGTACCACTCTATTCAGCTACCCCTATTTTACCCCTAAAGCCACCATAATCTATCATTCATCACAAAGCCCTGTAGATAAAGGCATCTGGTTGCTACTCCAACCTTACTGCTTATTACACTATTTATATCTACATTGAGTCTGTTGGTGAAGTGTACCATCCAACCTCTGCCACTTTAGAATCCTATTATCCTGCTAATTTTTGAGATCCTACTTCTATGGCAGCATCCCCTACTGCAACCTTGGTCTCCCATGGACTGTCCCCCCTGAGCTTCTCAAAGATGTCAGTGCTCATCTGACCAGGGCATTTCTCATAGTAACAGGAGCATCCCTTGGGAACTCTAAAAACAAATCTCATATAATAAATCAATGCTAACATTCTCCTTGAGCTTTCATTAAGTATATTAACTAACATTTTTTTAGTAACCATCTGTAATGTATGATAAATGTTTCTTATATGCATAAAGACTGCCCATGGAATTAAACAAAAGATGAATTCTGAAATAACTGTAAACAGACTCAGATGTCCTAAGGAGCAAAAATGACTGTCTACTTGTAATGTAATCCTCATGTAATGACTATTTTCATTAAATTTTTTCATTAAATTTTTAAAAAAAATATTGGTTACTGCTAATATACTGGGAATAAAAAGTATCAGCAGTTTTAGAAAGTGTTAAAACAAAAAAGATTTCCCACATTCTGTATAAAAATCAGTGTCAACAAAACTATTTGAAGGTATGACTTCAATGATCAAAAAGACTATAAGTGCTTCCTCCTAAATGAGCTATGGTGAGTACATTTAGTCATGTAACCATGAACTTGATGAAGATGTAGATCGCCAGGAGAAAATAAGAGGTGTGTGTATATGTGTAGGACAGACTGTGAAGGTGGGTGGTTATTGATAATGGAATTTGTGATTATTTTTGAATACGATAAATCCTTAAGCCTTTCCTATAACCTATCTGAAGATTAATTGAAAAATATTAGTTGTTTTAGTTGGAGAGTCTCTTACATGATGTAGCAGATAGATCCAGTCTAGATAGATTTATTATAGATGAAAAAAGTAAATTTTATTGAATTCCATAAACCATGAGAAGGAATAAATGTAATATTTGATGATTTCTGATTAGGTAACAAGTTCCAATTCTGCCCATTTCACAGGACATAAATAAAAAATCTAATACATCAATTTTTCATGTGCATCCATTACTATTATTGTAAGAAATTTAACAGACTGAATTAGAAAAAAATATACAGAAACATGAAACATCATGTACAAAATATTTGCAAAGTATACCACACAGATGGTAGTAATGGTTTTGAATGAAAGAACCTGTTACCAAGGTTTGCTAAGATTGTCATTATGGTAAGTTTATCACTTTAAAATATGCATACAAAATTAACAAGGATAAAAACATCAAAGCTCAGCAGAGTCTTGATAGTCAAGAAATATATATATATATATATATATATATATATATATATATATATATAAAACAATCAAATGACTGAATATTACCCCTTTTTGAAATTGAGAAATGGTCTTATCCTTATTACTTTTAATCTAAAAAATTAACAATCTTAAAGATGAACTGTAACAAGCTAGTAGACAATTTTAATGCTTCTTAGGTTAACATTTTGGATATACATAATTACTTTTTAAAGAATCATTTTCAAAAATATTTTAGTGATGAAAAATAATATTCAAATGAAATCTTACCCAGAAAGCCAACATACAAGACATATAAATGTAGAGCTATTTTGGTTTGATGCATTTTTTCTTCTTTGTTTTGTTTTGTTTTTAAAAAGAGAAAGAAAGCCTCCCAACTATGCATACCCATGTTTGTTATTAAAACAAATTCAAAGACCTTCATATTATACTGATTATAATAAAACTATCTTCCTTTTTGAGAAGTCTGAAATAGTCAGTGTCCTACTGAAAAGTTCTTTGTAAAATTTTCCATACTTTCTACCACATGGTTTCATAGCAAGAAAAATGAAATGTAATTAAAATTTCAACATTTATTTGGGTGGAGGGGGTATGAAAAGCTCATTTTCAACATCAAGGAGAAGAGAAAAACATTTGAGGCCAAGCAAGGAAATACTGAAAACAACAACAAAGGAATAACTTGTTTTCCTATATAGCAAAATATAAAATAAAGTTATAGAAATTAAAATAGCATGGTATGGTATAAGAAGGAATAACTAGAATGAAAGAACAACACAATTTTGTAAATGATAAAAATAGAGTTTTTAAGAACTTTTAAAAATGGTTTAATATTTAACATTAAACATTATATAATGTTAAAATGTTTTTAAAAGTTCTCATCACAAGAAAAAAAAATTATAACCACATTTGGGGACCAATGTTAACTAGACTTAACTGTGGTCATTTCTCAATGTTTACAAATACCAAATCATTACATCGTATACCTGATACTAGTATAATGTCATAGGTTAATTATACCTCGATTTTTTAAAAAAGTGAATAAAAACAGCACCTTAAAGCTGTAAAATGGAATGCTGACTACCCTGTCAGGATCAGAACAGAGGGAAGAAGAAGGAGAGAGAACACTAGACTAATATTCATATTATGGACAATATGTTTCCTAATGATTAAATTATCAAGTATATAGCAACTATATAAACTGTTATTGGAAAAAAGCATAAAATGTAAGATACATGGATATGAAAGAGATCTACTAAAGTAGGTACAAAATTTAGAAACTAAAGTTGAAAAATCAAAATGATTCATCTTTTAAAAAAATCTCTGGTTAAAGTAATATAAACAATATTAAAAGACCAATATATCCTCATAGATAAAATTTGGAACGTATTTTGCAGATACTGAATTTATCTTTATAGTACCTAGAAAGTCCCCACAGTTCCTCAAGAAGTCAAGCAGCCAACCGGGAGAAGCAGGCTCCATGCAGGGAGCCTGACCTAGGACTCAATTTGGGGTCTCCAGGATCATACCCTGGGCTGAAGGCGGTGCCTAAAACGCTGAGCCACCCGGAATGCCCTAAATTTCATTTTATTTTTTTATTTTATTTTTGTATAGAATTTTTATTTATTTCTTCATGAGAGACACAGAGAGAGGGAGAGAAGCAGAGACACAGGCAGAGGGAGAAGCAGGCTCCATGCAAGGAGTCCGATATGGATTAGATCCTGGGACTCCAGGATCAGGCCCTGGGCCTAAGGCAGGCACTAAATGGCTGAGCCACCTAGGGATCCTGGCTAAATTTCATTTTAAAGAAGAAAACTATCCTATAATGATGCTGTCATATGTATAATAAAGATGTGCATAAACACATTCATATTCCAGAAGTGTTCACTGAATTATTATTTGTAATAGTAAAAATCAGTAGGTAATTCAATTTTGAACAAAAAAGCAGCAATTACATATACCTATTGCACACGTACAGAGTACAATTTAGCCCTTGTGAGGATAATGCTACTTTCTAAGTCAGTGGCTCTCAAATTTTAGTGTACATTAGAATCACCTGAAGGGCTTGTGACAACAGATTGCTGGCCCAAACACATGAGTTCCTGATGTGATGGGCATAAGGACTTTTATTTCCAACAAGTTGTCTCCAAGGATCACACGTTGAGAACCAGTAGGCTGGATCCATACTTGGTGATTTGGACAAATAGCAAGTGAAATATTCTAGTCACAGAATAATACTCTTCATTATCTAATTTAAAAAATTAAAATAAAATATAATCATATATAATCATTTATAGAAATGCACTGAACAAAGACTACAAGACATTACATCAAACTATTTAATATTAATCTCTGGGAGGTGGGTGGGAGAGTAATGGGGAACATTCAGGTTAAATATCTCATTGCTTAAATCATTTACAACAGAATTATATTCACAATTCATTCGGTGTTGAATTGGTAATATTGAGGAAAAAGAGAAGGAAAGAAAATAGAGGGAGAAAGGGAGGGGGGAAAAGAAACAAAGGATGAGAAAGAGAATGGGTAACTGAATCCTGAAATTATGGGCATGGAGAGGTACTATTAGGTTGGTAGGTATAATAACAAATCTTTACCTCCTTTCTTTCTTATCTCTCCATCTATCTTTATAAAAACCCTCATTAAATGAAGTAGTCTGAACATAGTTGCAGTCTTTGCAAGCTAAAACAAGATAATTAACAGAGATGTAAAGCTCTAAAGAGTATTAAAAATCAGTATTTAAAAAAAATAAAAAAATAAAAAAAATAAAAATCAGTATTTTAATTCAATACAAAAATATTGAAATTTATTTAAATGCATCTAATTTAAAGTAGACTACAGGAATGCTAAGAACCATTTTTTCAATCTACTAATTTTCATACTTGCACATTCTATTCTAAACCTTAGAGTCTAGGTATAAATTACTTAGAAATAATAAAATGCCAATATATGTTTTATTATGTGTCGATACAATGCTCATTACATGCTAAGTACATATGTATATGTACGTATATACAAAATACATGTCCCTTTATATTTACAATAGACATTTAACCCTCAAAAGGAGTCTATGATCTAGGCATGATGATTACCTTTTATATAGATAAGAAAACTGAGGCAGAGAGAGCAGAGAGGTTGGGGACCTTTCCCAGAGTCACACTAGTAGGCCCAGTGCTTCCAGGTTTATATCCAGGCAGTCTGGTTCCAGTGCCACACTATGAACCACTGCATAGTAACTTCTTCTCATTTAATTTCCCTTGGAGACAATAATATCTTCAGGCCATTACACATAGCCAGATGATATATTTCTGAAGAAAAATGTTTTAAATCTAGAAAAAAAATGCTGCCTTTGAATCCTTCTAGAAGTGGAGACCTTTAATTATTGTTGCCACAGGAATAGGCAACAAACTGAGAAATCTCCTGAAGAGTGCAGTGAGGAGCTTCTCTCTCCCACTGCATCCCCAACTATGATCAAATTCAGGTTAGACAAGGCAGCAAGAAAGGCGTTCCAGCTTCATGATATCAGCCAAGAAGACCCATCCTCAGGACCAGCTGCCACTAGCATGCCCTTTAGTGTTTGGCCAGGATGCCAGGCCCAGCTGTTCTGTCAGATTTCTTTATACAGTTTGTTGTCAAAGAAGAGGCCCAGTTAATTTTTCAAACAGGCAATATAAACTGAAACTGATTCACCTGTAAATACCTGAATTACTTCTAGGAATGAAGAAATAACAATACTTAAAAATTTTTACTTAGCATCAGAACACACTGAAATGGTTCCAGCAATGGAATTGCTTAGAAAAAAATAAATAGGGCAATAATCTACTCTTTTGTTTTATTTTAATTAGTTAATTAATTGATTGATTTATATTTATTTATGAGAGACACACAGAGAGGCAGAGACACAGACAGAGGGAGAAGCAGGCTCCATGCAGGAAGCCCAATGTGGGACTTGATCCTGGGATCGGGATCACGCCCTGAGCTGAAGGCGGACACTCAATCGCTGAGCCACCCAGGCGTCCCTATTCCTTTGTTTTAGAATTATTTTGAGTTGGCCAGACATCAGAGATTACATTCCAGATAATGAATCATCACAGAGAAAATGTATGGAGAAAATAAGAAATTCCTAATATTAAGGGTACATAAGGATGGAGATGAGGGAGAGCAAAACAGCAGGGGTAACCTTTAAAATAGATAAGAAGTGGTATTTTAAAGTAAAATTTGTAGTTTAGGAGATGCTGAATTTGGCACATTGAGTGCAGGAATAACAGAAGCATTGATGGGTTTTCTCTTGACATAAACTGCCTCTCATATGGCAGTCTGTGGCTTCATTTAGGTTAGTTTGGACAATCCTTTTTTGATCTTGGAAGTTTTGCTCTATGTATATGAATTGAAAAATTATAATAAAATCTTAACAACACTAAATTTTTTCTTTGAGATAATATTCTTGAGTTAATGCTATCACTTTTTTTTAATTTAAGTAAATTCATTTTCACTGGACTCCATTGTTTCCTGTATAAATGTTAAAATAAAAATGCTTTACATATCAACTCATCTATATCAAATTTTAATAACTATTGTTTCTGTCCTTATATGTTTAGCTTTACAATCATTTTTTTCTATATAATCTAATCATAATAGGTCAAATTTTATAGAACTCAATTTTGTTAAAATAATTTTATTCTTTAAGCAATTTTTAGTTAAAAGCAAATGGTATAATTTGCAATCTCAGACACTGTGAATTTTAATTTTTAATATTATTTAATATTAATTTTTACCAACAGTGTAAAGTTTTATCAGATATATTTTACCCTTTTAGTTGTAGTCATAGTCTTATCTATCAACCTATTGCTTCATTCTGTGAAGTCCAGATGTTTGTTTTTATTTGTTGCTCTGTCAAAATGGTAAGGTCAAACATCTTTGAGTATCAGAGTTAAGGGTGGTAAGAGCAAAACACAAGATTAAAATAATGAGTTCATAAAATCTCTATATTGCTCTTTATTTTCTTCTATGTAGTGGTGTTAGCTGGATTTTTTTTCTTCCTGCAACACTAATATTTAAAATATGTAATTTCTCTACAAATTGAGATCTCTTTTCCATCATAGTGTTGTGTTGATTATCTGTGTATATTTTGAACTACTCAGGTTAAATATATAACAATAAGAATTGCCAATTAATGACTAAGATATCCTGAATATTCTGTACTACATCGGAATTAAATTTTTACATCATGAATACACAGACTAACTATATTACCTTCTGCCTAACCCTTTCTTTCATTCCTACAAACTTTTACTTTGCTTATTATTTATCATTTTAGTGCTCTTTGAAAGTCTCAATTTCTGTTCCTGCTACTAACGTAGCTTATGAAAGTTGTAGCAGATGACTCTGAAAGCCTGAATGCATACACCTGCAAACATTTATTTTTCAAAGTTTTCTGTGAATATAATGCCTAGGAGTAAGGAAAGTACATGTGACCTCATGCACCACATTCTTCAGAACAAATGCTTCCTCGGCTGCAATTATGTCATCATGAAATCATGCTCCACATTCTAAAATAAACTCATTGCCATATGAATTGTTATCTTACTGAGATATTTTTGTAGTTGTCTTTTAACAGCTTCCTTAGAAGTGTCTCCCAAATTTCTCACAATACCAAAACAAAAATTTCTTTCTTCATCTTATCCAAGTGAGTAGGTCAAGCATGAATGTTCAGATATCACCACCCTGATCCTGCATTGCACACACACAATTACTTGAATTTCTCTCTCTCTCTCTCTCTCTCTCTCACACACACACACATACACACACACACACACACACACACACACGATTATTTAGCTAAATCTTCTAAAATATACATTTCTGATTTCAAGAAAGGTCAAAAAGAGTTTTCCTTAATGACACGGTTCGGGACTCACCTGTGGACGTGGATGTCCTGTGACCAGACAGGTCAGTTCTAGGGTTTCCCCTTCCCGTATTGTATAGACCCTTTCCGAGTAGCGCTCCTCCTCAATGTTACAGGCCAAGCCTGAATGCACAATACGAACCGTTGGGGGAGCTGTGGAGTCAGAAAGAAGAGAGACAAGATACATTAAAAAAAATAAGTCAATCGTCCTTCCTTGAATCACCCTGGTTGTAAGAGCAATTCTTATTAGACTTTACCACAGTCAGATCCATCAGTCTTAACACTTTGAGCAACCCCCCGGGATTAAAGATATTGCTGTACAGAAAGCTTCAAATTTATCTAACAGTCACCAGTGCAATCTGAAAATGGCAAAGGGGAAGAGGATGGTGGGAGAAAACTGGTAACTTAGGAAATCATCATCATTATAAGACTACATGATAAAATCTGACTGCTAAAATGTGACAGGTCCTTTTATTTCTGAAACCCAAAATTTAATACAGTAAAGGATGCTGTCCAAAATCTAGGTAGTGCAAACTCAAAAGATTATTAGAAAGGAAAAAGGAATTTGAATGAAAGATATTGGCAGTTTTCTATTCATTTAATAAGTCTCATGATGCAAACAGGGAGCTAACAAATGAGAAGATTTGGTTATAGTAGGAATTGAAGCCAACTTAGTTTTCAATATTTATAGGCTCCTGTGTTGCTATGAGCAAAAGATGATCATTGAATTAAGCCACTGAAGAAGGCAATAAATCATTAATGCCCAAGTATAAAAATTGTGATTGGAGAGATTTAGTTCTCATGAAGTTGTCTAAATTCCTAAGTATAATTTTCTCCTTTTTTAATACCACAAAGGCCAATAAAACTTGACAAGCATTCAGTGACTTACATGTCATTGGAAATCCAATATATGAAAACTCTTTTGGTCAGGAGGAACAATTAGATAATAAGATATGCTTCCTGTCACCCAAGAGATGACTGTCAGTTATTAGCTTCAAAGTGGATATCATCCCATTTATGAATTCAGCAATTTTGTTTGTAAAAAATACATTTGGGAGTGGAGAAGAAAGGATTATTTTAATTAAAGGCTAGTGGAAAGGTTATATCTACAAGTAAAGGACAATAATCTCTAGAATTTCCTATAGCAATCTTAACCTAAACATCATTTTTGTCAGCAGAGGCCATGGTTGCTTAAAAATTAATGAGAACACACTTGGAATTTTTTATTTAACATTAAAAGGATCATGAATGTTGCACAATTTGGATAAACTTGGTGATTCTATGGAGGAAATAAAATGAATATAAAGTCCAGGCTATAGGAAAACTGGAAAAATCTGCATCCTGTAAGTAATACAAAAGAAAGTTTCCAATATCTAATGCTTTGTTTTATGTAGCCAAATGTATGGAACACTCATAGCACTTAACAACTGAAAAGAACAGATTTTATTATCTTTCTCAATTTCAAGCAGAAATTGAAGTGCAGAAAATCCTATTTATAGATAATAAAACAACTGGGTATTTCAAGATTTTCTTGGATATTCAAGCAGAGTTCTGTTCTTCAACTTTCAAATTCAGGATCCCCTTCTCCAATGCTCCATATCAAATGATGGAAAAATTTCCAGAAGAAGAATAAGAGGAGGATTTAGTAGTTTTTACATTCAGTATGCACATAAAGCTCCCCAGAAACTTGCTTAAAATACAGATTTCAGTGGCATGGCCAGAAATATGTTATATATACAGAAAAACCCAGGGATCTGCATTTTTGCCAAACACCAAAATGATAACAATACCAGTGCTTAGACCAGAATACTAGGAATAATTTTCTAAATCTTGTAAGTATTTGTTGACTAAAGAAAATACTCCAAGGGGTAAAATATACTTTTCCTTTTAATATTTTCAAGTAACTAAACTTCATGTTATGCATTATTTTACTGGTTTGAAAAATTAAATGATGCTCAAACAAATCAAATGTTTTGGTTGGTCTATAAAACTTATTTATCAAATAAATTTTTACCATGTCTTTGGACTCTGTCTAGACACTAATAATTTGTTTAGTTTTATGACTTTAGAAATCCTTATCTGCAATGTTTTTCTGAGCATTCTGATATATTTCACACAATGTTTCCTATAAATCATTGCCTACAGTAATCAAATTTAAACTTCAATTTAGATAAGTAATACTAGAGAGCTACTTATTTTTAAACATCTATCATACAAACTGTATACATATTATAGAGGTTAACAAACTGATGACAATCAAAACATCTGCAAAATATAAATAGAAAATACAGATTCATTACTTTGAAATATGCCAAATTTAGCTTCATAAGTGATAGCACATGTTTACTAATGCTTCTAATTATAGAGTATCATGACATTTTTTCCAGATTAATTTACATGTTATCTTTGTTTTAATTTCAAATCAATGAATAGTATTGTTATTTTTAAGATACATCTTTCCAAAGTATCATTATGCAAATAATTAGCTTTATTTAAACCATTTAAATTATACAGGAAGCACATTGTGTTCATTTAGAAGGGTTAATTTTCAGCTATTTTCTTCTATATTTTAACACATTCTTGGAAAGGCAATCGCCTATATATTGTAATCATTATGAACCTACCATCTCTCTTATGGGAGGATGGAATATTCTGCCAAATTTTAGGAGTAGAAGATATATTTTTCCTAGTATGCATTTAAGTATGTGCTGAGTACTTTTCGCTGCTCAATGATAAGGTGAATATTTTGGAAACTTCCAAAGACTCCTTTGGTGTGCAGAAAGCTCAACTGAAAAGGTCTTAGCTCATCCAGGTCAACGCTCTTATTTCCAAATTGAGAACATCAAGTGACCTGCTCACAGGCCTGTAGTTAGTTGTGGCCTAAATGAGAGCAGAACCAGTGGTCCTTTGTTCTTTTGCACTATTTCTTGCTATTAAAACAATGTCTGACATAGTTAGATTAGGATTCTAAATAACTCCTAAACTAGACATACAATAGACTAGGAGAAAAAAAAAAAAAAAGACTGAGAAACTATTTATGATGTCATTGGAGCACCATAAGTAGATGAGCAATATAAGTATCATAACTGCTGCAAACAACCAATGTAACATTGTTTCAATTCACCATCCTGCCTCCAGTCCCAGACAAACTCACAAAATCTCACAACTGCCAAAATATTTTCTAATTCCTATTTTCATCATGTCCTCTTCCTGCCTAAGGATTCCTGATGTCTCTCTATGACACTTCCCAGAGGTCTAATGCCTCTAGGTGCTCTGTAAAGGTCCTCAAACTGACTATAGAACCCAAAACCTACTTTTCTGTTAACATCAGCCCAACATCAGTGGGAAAGTAAAAAGCAATGAGATTTCAAGCCTTTGATCTCATATACAGACTTCCAAACATATATTTATTGAGCAATTACTATACATAAGACATGAGAGCCTTTACTCACAATATTCTCCCATCTAGAATTCCCAGACTGATATTTAGATCAATGCTCCTGACACTTTCTTGGATTATTTAGCAATGATTCTATTTTCTTGTCTTCCGGAGATAGGTACTGCCCAGTGATTCTCCTTTTTCTTAACGCTCTAACTGTATATTAAGCACATCATTGCCAGGATGAGCACCCCTTTAGGCATCTGCTTCATATCACATGATTCAGAGCACAGACTAGGTTTATATTTAATAATATAATTTAATAATTAATTTGTAATTTATATTTTAGTAAATATCACTATAATGACACCAATATCCTATTTTAGGAAACATATCAACTATTGCATACTGAATTTACTTACTCTAAATATAAATGCAATTTGCAGTACTATAACTGAAGCAAGTAATCTTTTATCCTCTGCTTTGTTGAAAAAAGCCTCAATTCATCATCCTGCAATTGGACTAAGGGTTATGATCCCCTTTGCCCTATAGAGTCAGCAATGAATTAAAATGTTAAAATATTGCATGAGACTCATATTCATCCAAATTTGTTTGAAGTAAACCAAATCCCATTACATAAAATCTTTCTTAACACTAATCACATCAACTCCCTTAATATGAGTAAATTGGCTTTGGGTTCAAAAGGTCAGCCTAAAAGGGCAAAAGAGAGATATTCTTTTATCTTGTTAGAGTATACTTTCGAAAGTTAAACCAAATTCTCTCTGTATTCTGTCGGAGAAAGAAGACAAATAAATTAATTATTCTCCAATGGCAACAACCAGGAGCACTTGTAGGCTTTCATTCCCATACACAGACTTTCAAGCATATATTTACTGAACAACTATAGATAAGGCCTGAGGCTATGTTGTGGGGCTATAAAAATTAATGCTTTGAGCTGTGCCTTTTAGCGGCTTACAGCCTATTGGGGCTATACAATTTCTAAGGAAGGAAAAAAGGAGGAAGGAAGGAAGGAAGGAAGGAAGGAAGGAAGGAAGGAAGGATTGATTGAAGTTGAATGGGGTATGTACTTAACGGAACGAAGTGAAGAGTAGTGTAAGAGGACAAAACAGAAGATGCCTAAATCTGCCTGGAGGGTTCTAACTTGTTTCACGGAGTCAATGACATGTAACATAGGACTGGAAAGATACATGTGGTTGGAAACAAAGGGGAAGGGCATTCCAGAGAGAGGAAGCAGTGTGTTCAAAGGCACGTCTGTAACAGACTGCCTGCAGTGTTTAGGAAATAACTACATTAAAATGTGGTCCATGTAGTTTATAACTTACTCTGAATTTTGACACTGGCGCCACTCTCTCAAGTTGCCATTATGTCTCCAGACATAGCAGAGACACTGCATAGCTCTGGGAATGGAAATGAGGGCAGAGACATAATTTAGAGGTTTTGTAAGACAGAAATTGAAGGTTAACAGAAGTGGGGTGAAGGAAGAGGAGTTAAGGTGACACTGAAGTTTATACCTCAGTTAACTAGGTGAAAGATGATTTTTTTAAAAGACTTATTCATTTTTTGAGAGAGAGAGAGATCAGGGGAGAGCAGCAGGAGAGGGAATCACAGGCAGACTCCACACTGAGCACTGAGACCATGACCTGAGCTGAAACCAAGAGTCAGATGCCTATCTGACTGCACTACCTAGATGCCGAAAAGACCATGTTTTTAAGAGAAAAATGTTCTCTTGAGCACCTGGCTGACTCGTTGGTAGAATATGCAACTCTTGATCTCAGGGTCATGTGTTTGAGCCCCATGTTGAGCCCAGACCCCACTTAAAAAGAAAGAAAAAGAAAGAAGAAAATGCTCTCTTGATCACTACGGACTCCACATTATTCACAAGTGGGTGAGTTTTGAGATGAGGAATTCTGAGTCCAAATCAGGGTGAGCTTTTTTGAAAGATACTCTTTTTCATGTAGCAGGCACTGTTCCTGAAGGATACACTGTTAATAGCCAGTAAATAGGTTTGGTATTAGGAGTTTCCTCTCATCTAAGAACCCCAAGTAAGAGCTTTGTACTTTGATAAATCCCTCAAATCCTTGATGCAACAACACTCTGGGAATTCAAGTTGCCAATATAATCTTGACACTCTTCAACACCAGGTCAGGACAGCTTATTTTTGACATAGGTCACAGATCTCCTGGGATAGGCAGTGTAGAGAGAGGGATGCTCACTGTCAGAAGACATCAGTGAACCACTCTGCACAAGCATCCTTCACACTTTCTGTCAAGAGACAGAAACCCAGAGACACAGAGACAGAGAGACACAAGGGATGTCTCACACCTTACTGCTTTCATACAGCAAGAAATAACACAGTTGACACTGTTACTAACACCATTCTCTCAGCAAGTATTCAGTTATGCTTTTAAAGTGAACATAACAATAATCAAATTTCTTTCCATTCTTCTATTGATTTAAGTGATTACCTGCTTTCATAAAACACTTCTCAGTTTTCTGCAATATCTTACATTTAGCTAATGAACATTGCCAATAATTGGACTCTTCTGCTTATTTCACAATCTCCAATATGGCACATTTGAATACTAATTCTAAAAATAAAAACATGATGCTTTCCTTTCTTATTTTGTCTTTCCTACCTGAGTTACTAGTTTAAGGTACTGGGTAAGTCCTCTCCTCTCACCTTTTTTCACAAAGATCTCCCAATTCAACTTTTAAATTAAGTATTGTGTCTATAGGCATAGTCCATAATTATTCTTCTTCTTGTTTATAACCCTTTGCCTAATATCTTTCTCCTTAGGCTCATTATATTACATATTCTGATATCACAAACACAGATAGGGAAGAAGAAAGTAGGAAGAGCTGAGACAGGAGGTGAAGATGCTGATGGTAAGCTGATTATTAGCTGAAAAATCAGTTCTGGACACAAAAATTTAGAGTTTCTAAATAATAGTGGGTGGTTGACAAGAGAATACTAGAAATCTCTAAAACAGAGAGGTGTAGAATGAGAAATTAAGAGGATAATGATAGAAACATGAGTAGCATGAATTCTTAATAAAGTCGAAGGAAAAAGACTTATGTTTCTAAAGTCACAGAAATAGAAGGAAAACAAAGAAAAAGCAGGGCTTTAACAGTTACATAAAGGGAAGCTGAAGCATGGTGAACTGTCCAAAATTGTCACAACAAAGTTGTAAATTAGGAAGATCACAGGCAAAAGGTCATTGCCTATGACAGCTAGGATGGCATCTGTGAATTTTGAGTGAGATATGGTGGTAGAGTAGTGGAGTCAAAAGATAAATGAGATAATAAGGTTTGATTGAGAAGGAGAAAAGTCTTAGTAGGTCATCAAGTGTGGGGAAAAAAAGCAAAACTGATATTGAGGTTTACCTATGTGTAAAATAGAATGGCAAATATAAAATGGAATACTTTAACAATATTATACCACCATCTCAGTATCACAAAGACAATTTACAGTGTAAGAATAAAACCATAATGTTTGTATTTCCAACAGGCCCAATTTTTGCAATATTATTTTCTACTATCATTCATCCTTATTTTAAAATTAACTTCCCTAAAATTCCATCTTTTTTTTCTTTTCCTTCCTTTTTTTTTTTCCTGTTTCCTCTTGTACAGGTTTAGCTTTGCCAACTTTTGTACCACATATGCAGAAATCTCTTGCAAAACTATCGAATCCCTTCTGTAAAAATACAATCAAGGTTAATTGTCCAGCATATAAATATGCTTACATGAACCCATATTTTAAATATGGAGATAAAACAACAGCATTTTTTTTCCTCCCACTGCAGCCTCCTCTTGTCTTTCCTTTACAGTTTAGTGATCAGAAATAATGGTACACTCTGTAAGCCATCCTTCTGCACCTGCTTTGCAATCCTCAGACCACAGCAGCCTGGCTTCTGCCTTTTGCTTGTATTTATAAAAGAATAAGGCAGGAAAAGAGGAGATGATAAAGTGCTAATTTTTTGTCATTATTTTGATCTTTTGTGTCTCCTTCAATCTTAATTTATCTGCCTTTGTTTCCATGAAATTGTAAAGATCTTAGGAAATTATACTCTTACTCTATATTTCAAAACAATATAAACCTATTACATCCCACTAATATACTTACCACACTTATGAATATAAACACACATCCAAACATGCACATAAACAGAACGTTCAATTTGTATGTATATTCTAATAGTCCTCAAAAAATAGTTAAAATCCTTCTGTCATTGTCATTTAAGTAACCCCAAATAGGGCAATATTTTGATACAAAAACAACATACAGATTATTTTTACTCAGCTTTCAGCTTAAGAAAATAAATAATTTAATTTACCTTTTAGCTCATTTGAGTTGTCTGATTCATCAGTTACTTTTAATTAGCTACTATTTCAGCATCAATGTGAACTTATTTCCCTACCTCTTTCCCCTCAACCCTGATATTTGGTTAACACAATAGTCCCATATTATTAGAGAGAAATAATTTTTCACATTTAATTTGATGACCTATAAAATAAAAGTACTAAGATCCTATTGACTATGCTGGATTTACTCAAAAGAAAATCATATCTAGGCACGTCTGGGTGGCTCAGTTGGTTAAACAGCTGACTCTGGCTCAGGTCACGGTCTCAGGATCCTGGACTCAGCCCCATGTCAGGCTCCATGGTCAGTGGAGAGTGCTGAAGATTCACCCTTTCTCTGTCTCTCTCCCTTTGCACCTCCCCCCACTCATGCATACATGCTCTCTCTTTCTCTCTGAAATAAATAAATAAAATCTTTTTAAAAGATCACATCTATCTCATATGATTTTGGTAACAGACTCTTAATATTTTGAAAAGTTTTGAATATTTTGCATCATTTCTTCAGTGCATGTCGAGCAGCATTGTTACAAATTAATTGAACTTTCCTGAGAGACACTCCAAAGCCCAAGGTAAGAAAATTAAACCTTGAAGCCTTTAGTTTTAGAAAGGAGCTATTAATGTTTTCTAAATAACAGGTGTTGATATTTTTAGGTTAATGTTAGCCAGGAATTTAAAGCAGTTTGAATTAAAAATTTAAACTTATCTGTTTATATGCAATAGATATTATTTAAGATGGAAGAAAGTTTGTCATCAAAAGAAAATAACCTTCAATAACAATGTAATTATGTATATGAAATAGCTCTGAAAAACACAGATGCAAAAGTCCTCAACAAAATATTAGCAAAACAAATCCAACAATATATTAAAAAAATGTTCACCACAATCAAGTGGGATTTATTCCAGGGATGCAAAAGTGGTTCAATATTCACAAATCAGTCAGTGTGATCTATCACATAAAAAAGAAAATGGTTAAAAAACCATATGATTGTCTCAATATATACAGACTATACAGAAAAAAAATTGCCAAAGTACAACATCCATTCATAATAAAGACCATCAACAAAGTAGGTTGAAAAGGAACATACCTCAACATAACAAAGGCCATCTATAAAAAACATAGCTAACATCAGACCCAACGGTGAAAAACAGAGCTTTTCTTCTAAGATCAGCAACAAGACAAGGATGTTCACTCTCACCACTTTTATTCAACACAGTACTAGAAGTCCTGGCCACAGCACTTGAACAAGGAAGAAAGGCGTCTAAATTAGTAAGGAAGAGTAAAATCCTCACTATTT
Source organism: Vulpes lagopus (assembly GCF_018345385.1). Taxonomy (NCBI): domain Eukaryota; kingdom Metazoa; phylum Chordata; class Mammalia; order Carnivora; family Canidae; genus Vulpes; species Vulpes lagopus. Next base: position 49,345,283 of record NC_054829.1, on the reverse strand, counting down.
GCAGATGACATGATATTCTATACAGAAAACCCTGAAGACCACCAAAAAACTACAAAAACTGATAAATGAATTCAGTAAAGTTGAAGAATATAAAGCTAATATATAGAAATATGTTGCATTTCTATCCATGAATAATGAAGTACCAGAAAGAGAAATTAAGAAAACAATCCCATTTACAAATGCACCAAAAATAATAAAATAACCAGGAATAAACTTAAACAAGGAGGTGAAAAACCTGTATTCTGAAAACATGAAACTACTAATGACATAAATTGAAGATGACACTAACAAATGGAAAGATATTCCATATTCATAGATTAGAGAAGCCAGTATTAAAATATCTATACTACCCTACAGATTTAATGCAATCCCTAATTAAAATGCCAACAGATTTTTCACAGAACTAAAACAAATACTACTAAAATTTGTATTGAACCACAAAAGACTCTGAATAGCCAAAGTAATCTGTGAAAGAAGAATAAAGTTAGGGGAGCCTGGGTGGGTCTGTTGGTTAAGTTTTCAACTCTTGACTTTAGTTCAGGTCATGATCACCTGGCTGTGGGATCAAGTGCTATGTCAGGTTCTGTGCTCAGTGGGAGTCTGCTTGAGATTCACTCTCCCTCTCCCTCCGTCCCTCAACTCCCAACCTCTACAAATAAATAAATAAATCTTTTTAAAAAAATAAGAAGAAAGTTGGAAGTATCACAATCCCAGATTTCAAGATATACTATAAGACTACTCTAAATAGTACCTCAGCACAAAAACAGTCACATAGATAAATGGAACAGAATAAAGAATACATAAATGAACCGTAGTCTATATGGTCAGTTAATCTATTACAAAGTGTGCAAGAATATATAATGAAGAAAAGACAGTCTCTTCAACAAATGTTACTGGGAAAACTGGACAGCTATGTGTAAAGGAAAAACTGGACCACTTTTCTACACCATACATAAAAATACATTCAAAATGGACTAAAGACCTAAATGTGAGGCTTGAAACTATAAAAACCCTAGAAGAAAACAAAGGCAATGATTTCTTTAACATTAGCCATAAAAACACTTTTCTAGATATGTCTTCTCAGGTAAGGGGAAGAAAAGCAAAATTAAACTACTAGAGCTACACCAAAATAAGATGCTTCTGCAAAGTGAAGGAAAACAATAAAACTAGATAACTTGCTGAATGGAAGAAGATATTTGAAAATGATATTATACCTGGTAAAGGATTATAAAATATAAAGAACTTACCAAAATATATAAAGAACTTATACAACTTGACATCAAAAAACATAAGCATAAATAGGGCATCTGGGTGGCTCAGTCAGTTAAGCATCTGACTCTTGATTTTGGCTCAGGTCCTCATCTCAGGGTTATAGAGTCAAGCCCTCCATCAGGCTCTGTGCTAGGCATGGAGCCTGCATACGATTTTCTCTCCCACTTTCCCTCTTCTTTTCCTCCCTTCTCTCTTCCAAAATAAAAAAGCACAAATAATCTGATTAAAAATGGGTAGAAGATCTAAACAGATATTCTTCCAAGGAAAACATAGAGATGCCCAACAGATGCACGAAATGATGCTCAATATCACTCATCATCAGGGGAATGCAAATCAAAATCATAATGAGATATCACCGTCCACCTGTCAGAATGGCTAAAATCAAAAATTCAAGAAATAATATGTGTTGGTGAGGATGTGGAGGAAAAGCAATCCTTGTTCTCTGTTGATGGGAATGCATATTGGTGCATGTGGAAGAGAATAATAAGGTTCCTCAAAAATTTAAAATAACATTACCATATGATCCACTGATGTCACTACTGGATACTTACCCAAAGAGAATGGAAACATCACTTTGAAAAGATATATGCACCCTTATGTTGACTGCAGCATTTACAACAACAAAGCTATGGAAGCAGCCCAAGTGTTCATCCCTAGATAAATGGGTAAAGAGGTGGTATACACACACATACACACACACATATACACACACAGGAATATTACTTGGCCATAAAAAGGAGTGAGATCTTGCTGTTTGCAATAATACAGAATAGACCTAGAGAGTGAAATGCTAACTGAAATAAGTCAGCCACAGAAAAACAAATACCATAAGATTTCACTCATATGTGGAATTTAAGAAATAAATGAGGGCAGCCCCGGTGGCTCAGTAGTTTAGCACCACTTTCAGTCCAGGGTGTGATCCTGGAGACCAGGGATCAAGTCTCACATCGGGCTCTTTGCATGGGGCCTGCTTCTCCCTCTGCCTGTGTCTCTGCCTCTCTCTCTGTCTCTGTGTCTCTCATGAATAAATAAATAAAATATTTTTAAAAAATCATTAAAAAAAAGAAACAATGAACAAAGAGAAAAAAGAGACAAAAAAACAGACTTTTAAAAACAGAGGACAAACTGCTGGGGGCCAGAGTGGGGTGTGTGGAAAAACAGTGAAACACATGAAGAAGAGCAAAAAAAGAACAGAAAAGAAATGAAAATCACCTTCAATAATAATAATATAATTATGTGCATGAAACTTTGAAGTTAAACACAAAAAGCAGTAATGCAAAAAAAAAAGCAGTAATGCAAAATGCAATTTAAAATGTAATGCTAAAACAACAGTAAAAGCAATAATGTTTTTGCATAAAAGAACGATCTTGTAATGTCATTCTCCAATCAAGGTCTTAACTTTATGGAAAACTGAACACATAACAGCAAAATATTAATCTAAATATCTTCCACAAAATGACATTTTTGTGTCCTATTTTTCTTAAGGGAAACAGTATAAAAATTTGAAGTTTTATTACATGAAGCTTTCTACATTTGCAACTTTGAAGTTCATCAGATATACTTTTCATTGTTTTCACCTAGAAGTATAATCTACTAATATCTACAGCTAAAACCTTAAAGACTCTTGTATGTTTTATAGATGGAAAAAAAATACACATTTCACTGAATCTAAGGTTGTTAACATTTTTTTTTTCAAAATAGCACATGATGACCTCTTGTATGTGTGTATGCCCGGGAGGAACCAGTCTGAGTCAGCCACCAGTAATCTACACCCTCCTGTATCTACATGGACATTCTCACATCAACCCTTCACCATATTCTTCCTGGCATTTCTCAGGGGAAGCTGATCTGCACAGTGGGAATATTTGAAAGCCCATCAAACATTTCATTAATCTCATAATTTGGTCACAGGGATTTGTATGAACTAAGCTGGGTACCTCAACTTGAAGATAAATATTATGGGGAACTGCATCCCCAGCCGCAGCATATGAATGAGATACTCTATACACAACTTCTTAGTTTTCTATTGGATCCTATGGTACTTCCCAAATGGTTTCTGACTAAAAGTTGAATCATGTCTCCAAATAGTATATTTTAGAAAAATAAAAAATAACTACTCCAGAAACTTCAAGGACTAGGCCTTAGACTATCAACAACAAAAACAAAAATCTGAAATAAACACACTCTTGCTATGATGGCACTGTTCTTTATGGGCATTGAGTCAGTGTGGGGGCACAGTGAAGGAGACAGAAACTACTGTAACACTGCAAGAGAGAGCAGCATTTAATCTTTAAAACCTTTGATTAGGTCTTTTCCCTCTAAATCAAACTTGTGAAATGGCTTCCTCCTAATAATGTCAGAAGCCATGTATCATGCAGTCAGTGAACCCTCCAAGGTTCTTTGAACCACATCTTCCTTGCCTCTTTGAATTATCACTGCATCTTATGAGATCAGGAGTCCTGAAACCACAGGTATTATTACATCATTTTTTTTACCCCTTCAGGCTGAAATGTATACCTAAATACACTTGTCCTTATCTGAAATTAAGAGTTTTTAAGCTTTCTTGGAAAGAACTTAACAAAGCTACATGCAGCTAATACTAACTAAAATGAAATTCATCTCATCATTGTGTTGTTACCTTAATCACAAATTGGGTATTTAGAGACGGCCATTATTTCTTCCAGTCTAGCTCATCAAGGAAACAAATGAAATTTACTACAGAATATGCCAAAAATGAAAACTTCAATTTGCTTCTTCCAGAGTGGCAATGGCAGGCAGAGAATCTTTAGGATTTGGTCTGCCAATTTCCCCAATGTTTCTCTCCACTGAGAAATCACTGCCACTGCTTGTGACTAACCCCAAGAAGGACAACGTCCTCAGCCTGTCAGAAAAATGCCTTTCAGAATCCAGAATGCAGAAATCAGTGTGACAGTGACCCACACCCAAAGTCCCCTTCTAAACAGAGCAGAAGAGTGATTATCACTAAGCAAGAATGAGTCAGACTCCACTCTCCCGGACTGAGAATTTAGCAAACACCAGAACATGGGTAACACATGTGATTTTGACAATCTCTAGTTCTCTAACTCAAAAATGTACATATTTTTTATTTCCATTTAACAAAATGAGACACTTTACAGTGAGGCTTAGTAAATTTCAAAGTCTATTTTTAATTTTACTCTAAAAAACAAATTTTGTTTTGTTTCATTTTGCCATGCTGCAACTTCATTTTTAAAAGGCCAGATATTCCTTTATATCTTTGGAATTTAGGAAGAAAGAAGGGAATACAGAAATAAAATTATCAGTCATGTATATACTGATAGGAAAAACATATTTTTATTAAATTACTTGGTACTGGGACACGTGGGTGGCTCAGTGGCTGAGCGTCTGCTTTTGGCTCAGCGCATGATCCCGGAACCTGGGATACCGGATTGAGCCCACATCGGGCTCCCTTTGAGGAGCCTCCTTCTCCATCTGCCTATGTCTCTGCTTCTCTTTCTCTGTCTCTCATGAATAAATAAATAAATCTTAAAAAAAATTTACTTGGTACCATAAGAGCCAAAGCAAAAACATCTGTCTAAATCATGCAATGTGAAACATAAGCAATTCTTAGTAAATATCATTCACCTTATATTTTTCTTTAAATCTTAAGCTTTGGCAATCCCAAAAACATAAATTCTTTGCTTCTACTTCACAATTGCACTAATTCTCTTAATCTCAATGAATAAAGGTGGCACTTATTTATCTGTTTTTTTTTTCTCATGAACTTAGGGCCATTTTTAAAAAAATTGATTTAGAGTCTTCTGATTTTTCTTAAATTATGTTTCTGTATTTAAATATCCCACCGTCTTCCCTGCCCTGCCAAGTTCGTTTGATAGATAAAATTCCAATGAATGACGAAGCTAATTGTGATTCAGATCACCAGCTGTGTCCACCTTTCCAGGTGCCCTATAATGAATCATCACTCATGTATTATCTTACACCTCAACTTTTACTGGCCCACTCTCCTTAGGGATTTACCTTACCAAGGCAAATATTACAATTTTACATTATCAATATAATTTAAATAAATCACTAAAACAGTCAAAGATTTAAGCAAAGAAAACTGGAATTTATTCTTTCAATAGCAATTTTCTGCCACAAGTAATTTCTCCCACACTTGTTTAATGTTATTGGTAAATAATAAACAATGAATGTGTATGTATCCCCTTAATTAAAAAGTCTCCACGGGTGCCTGGGTCACTCAGTAGGTAAAGAGGCTGCCTCTGGCTCAGGTCATGATCTCAGGGTCCTGGGATCAAGACCCATACTAGGCTTCTCCCTCTCCCTCTGCCCCTGCCCCCTGCTTATGCTCATTCTCTATCTCTCTAATAATTAATAAATAAAATCTTTATTAAGAAAAGTTTCTAGGGATGCCTGGGTGGCTCAGCGGGTGAGCATCTGCCTTTGGCTTAGGATGTGATCCTGGAGTCCCGGGATCAAATCCAGCATTGGGCTTCCTGCATGGAGCCTGCTTCTCCCTTTGCCTATGTCTCTGCCTCTCTCTCTCTCTCTCTCTCTCTCTCTGTCTTTCATGAATAAATAAATAAAATCTAAAAAAAAATGTTCCTCGAGATAAAAAAGTTTAATCTTTCTAATGTTGCTAATTTAAAGTACTGGGTTTGGGGGCACTTGGGTGGCTCAGTCAGTTGAATGTCTGACTCTTGATTTCAGCTCAGGTCATGATCATCAGGGTCATGAGATCAAACCCCAAGTCAGGCTCCATGTTGGGCATGGAGTCTGCTTAAGATTATCTCTCTTCTCTCTCTGTTCTTCCCCTCTACTCCTGCATGCATGTGTGCATTCTCTCTCTCTCTTTCTCTCTCTCTCCCCTCCACCTCAAAAAAATAAATAAATAAATAGGAGACACTGGATGACTCAGTAAATTAAGTGTTAAGACTCTTGATTTCAAAAAAAAAAAAAAAAAAAAAAAAAAAAAAAAAAAAAAAAAAAAAGACTCTTGATTTCAGCTCAGGTAATGATCTCAGGGTCATGAGATCGAGCACCACATTGTGATTGGCATTGCACTTGGATTCTGCTTCAGATTCTCTCTCTCTCTCTCTCCCATTCTGCCCTCCCCCCCGCCCAAGTGTAGGCCTGCATGCTCTTTCTCACTCTCTTTCTAAATAAATTGATAAATATATCTTTAAAAATAAATAAATAAAGTACTGGGTTTGAAGTTGGGTTTCCTGGGTTGGAAATACTAGCATAAAATCTTGGGTAGTCTTGCTTTCCTTGTGTATAAAATGGGAATAATAAAACTTTTTACTTCACACTGCTGTAGAAATCATATTAGATAATGTTTTTCTGAAGATTACATTGGCACCTGGCTCATAGCACTAAGCATTCAAAGTTTGTTGGCAGCCTGAAATTTCCATGTATGCAGCACGTTGAAGGAATATTACTGCTAATTAGTAAAATCATTACATTTTCTTCCCAGTAATTTACCTAAAACAAAATGAAAAAAATCTGTAAAAATGATACTAACTTTAGATAAACTGTCCACATAATGAAATGATCAAATTTGTCAACAAATCTAAATGTCTCTTTTTGAGGCCCGTTGATAAAGTAAATAAATGAAAATTATAGCTGAAAATTTCAAATGAAACTGGTGCTTTTCAAGAATAAATTGACTTAGTATCATAAACCATTTTTAAATAAATAAAAATGAAAAAAAAAACTTAGTGAATAACAAGTAGGCATATTTACAGAGAAGTATTTCAGATAGGCTTTTATCTAATTAATCACCTAATCAGCATTCTTAGAAATATATTTTAATACTCAAAGTGCAAAGCATGCATTTGCTTTGCTACGATAATCTTAAAAAAAAACCCACAAACATTTGCAAAAATTTCAAAGACATACCAAACAATTATAAAATGACATTTTCAATACTGAGGTTTCAAGAACTAAAGTGAATAATGGAGGAATGACACAAGCCAAAAATGTTATTATGCAGATGAAGCCTCTATTTTAATTAAGGGCTTAGAACAAGAGATCTGAGGGTCTAAATCCAGAGCTATTTTGACATATATCAAATGTTCCTTAATTTCCAATTAAAGGCCTTTTGACAGGTTCTCATGTCGATATGTTCCTATTAGCTACCAGTACCTTTAAGTGGTGTTTTGTCACTGACCTACATTAGTATATCAAATATGACAGCAAATTAATGGCTTCACACAATAATAATTCAGATTACAGTCTCTAGTCAAACATTTAGAAGAGCACCTCAATAGCAATGAAACATGAATTCCTCTGCTTCAACTCTATTTGATGAGACATTAGAGAAAAATTGAATATAATGATAAATATTTTTAGAGATGCTCAGAATCTTTTTTTTTTCTTTTTCCTTACGGTTTAGTACAGAGGCTAAACTTTCTCTTTAAGTAAATAAAAAATAATTTTGAGAAATCTAAGTACAAAGTCTTTGATATGATACATGTATACATATGCCCACGAGAACCTCAAATAAAAATTCAGGTTGGTGTGATGTTTGTCCCTATTTTTTCTTCTTCATATAAGATGACAGGTTAAGATATGTGACCTTTTAACATTCTTGAAATGGAGACTGCTAAACAGCATGCTGTGGAGGTAAGGGCTTTTATACTTTCTGAAAGAGTTTGTCTAAAGCTTCCAATTATATTTTCTCAAGAAAAGCTTCCTATAGTGCTTGTCAGCACTGAGGAAGTCTTCCCCTGGAACAATCTTATTTTCCATAAACCATTTACAGGCAGAGGGGTCTCAATTTGGTTATCTAGGAAAAAGTGTCAAACACTGTAAGGCCTGTTCTACTCTAGACTCTTCTCATCCATTCTTATTCTAGAGTACACAAGCATTAACCTATGATTTGGCCAAGGTATCATCTATATGATGGCTCACAAATTCAAACTGCCAACATAGACTGCGGTCTTGCCCTCCAGGTCCCTAAATCCTACTGTCTACTTGACAGTTTCTCTTGAATATCTTAATATATTCTAATGTATCCAAAATATATAACATATACCTATAATTTAGCACCTCTATAATATGTAATATATATAATATAGCCATAACTCAACACCTCTCACTCCTCAAAAAAGATGTCTTCTTTCCGCTTTCTCCATGTCATTGGATGGCAATACCATCAGAATAATTTCCTGTACTAGATACCTAGACCTCACCCTTGACACCATTACCAAGAGCTGTTGGCTATTCCTCTTGATTGACTCTTTTGCTCCAGTTTCAGCACAAGCATACTATCCCAAGCCACTATCATCTGTCACACAGGCGACTACAAAATCATTCTGATGACCCCTTTCCAATTGCATCTCCAGACAACACACTAGTGGTATTTTGAAAAGACTGTATCAATTCCTTACTTAAGAATCCTCAGAAAAACAAAACAAAACAAAATCCTCAGTGGCTCCCTAATGCTTTTAAAATAAAATGGCTCTGACTAGGATTGTGGAAACTCTGATAATTCTTTCCCTGCTTCCACATGGCATTCAAGCTCTCCTCATTCTCCCTCCCAGTCCCTGAACTTGCTGGATTTCATCCTGGCCCAAAGCCTCTGCCCATATTGTTCTCTTTGGTTCCAAAGTCCTTTCCTCTGACCTTATGCTAGTTATTGTTTACAACTCCTTCCAGTGTTTTCACCCCAGGAACATGTTCCCTGGCTCCTCTGAATAAATCAACTCCTTTACTCATGGGCCCTCAGAACAACATGGGCCTCTTCTTCATAGCGCTCATCATAGATACAATTCTACATACACTTCCATAATGTAATTATGTGGTTATTAAAGTGAGTCTCCTCCAGTTAGAAGTAAACTCCATAAAAGCAGGAACTGTGACTTATTTTACTCAGCATTATATCCCAAATGCTTAGCACTGTGTCTAGCACATATACATTTCTTTAAATGTTTACTGAATAAATGTATGATGCAGTGAAAAACAACAGCCTAGAAAGACATAGAGTACAAAAGAGGGAGGAAAGGGAGGAAGGAATGAAGGTCATTGCAAAAAAGCTACACATAATTCCTGACTATATACATACTCTAGAAGTATAATTTTACAGATTACTCAGATGATTATTTTCAAAAGTTCTATCTTTTCCTCACTGATTGTCATTCCGACAAATGGGACTAATTTAGGTCCGTATCTTTCCTGGTAAAATAATTTACTTCATAATTTTCCTTAGCCTGAAGGCACAGCCTTTTGCTATCTTCCCCATAGTCTCTTTATTATGTGGCTATTTCTACATATGAAATATCTTAGAACGTGCTGCTTAAAATGCATATTGTGATTTATAATATAATATCTTTACTAAGTGTTATATTACAATATCCTTCTTACTGGTTGGTGGATCTTCAGTCATCTGTTATTCTGGACTAGAACAACAGACTATCTGCCTTATGAAGGCAAAGCACAAATACTGACATTTATAAATAATATCCTTGAGCTTGACAAAATTCAAACCAACCATCTCTTCCCAATCAGTCTTTGAAATAGTACATTTCCGACTTGCACACAAACTGTAAAATATCTATTATAATCTACAAAATTCTATCGGCTTTCAAATAATGAAATGGTTTCTACCTAGAGTTAGATATTTATTAGCCTGTTAAGTTTATGTCAGTCCTTCTAGTACATCAATATCTTATAAACTAAAAAATTGAAAGTATACCCCATTTTCTTTTTTTTTTAATTAATTTTTATTGGTGTTCAATTTACCAACATACAGAAAAACACCCAGTGCTCATCCCGTCAAGTGTCCACCTCAGTGCCCGTCACCCATTCCCCTCCAACACCCGCCCTCCTCCCCTTCCACCACCCCTAGTTCGTTTCCCCGAGTTAGGAGTCTTTATGTTCTGTCTCCCTTCCTGATATTTCCCAACATTTCTTTTCCCTTCCTTTATATTCCCTTTCACTATTATTCATATTCCCCAAATGAATGAGAACATACACTGTTTGTCCTTCTCCGATTGACTTACTTCACTCAGCATAATACCCTCCAGTTAGTATACCCCATTTTCAATCAGCACATGCTACTGAACTCCAATTTTCAGAAAGAAGGTGTCAGGGATATTTCATCTCTTCAGGTTCATCTCTACATATTCTGTAGACCTGCTAAAAATTAGCAGAGGTTTATTTTTCAATGATGGATATATTCACTGATGTCTTAAACTACTAATTTTGATGTGGGGGGATGGGGATAAAGTAACATTATATCCTACTACCTTGAATTATGTTGGTTTATGACAGCAGTAAAAGAATCATACTTCAAATGCTTTCAAAGTTGTTGTATTATAACAAAAAAGATGTTATTTATTATAGACTGAATGCGTAATCCCTCCAAAATATGTTGGATTCCTGACCCCCAATACTTCAGAATGTGACCTTATTTAGAGGTAGAAATTAACAGAGGTAATCAAGTTGAAATGAAGTCATTAGAATGAGCCCTGATTCGTGTAACTGATGTCCTTATCAAAAGGTGAAATTTGGACACAGACATACACACCAGAAGAATACCATGTGAATAGGAAGACAGAGATCGAGGTGATTGATCCATCCAGACATGCCAAGAAACACCAAAGATCGCCAGCAAACCACCAGAAATTAGGGAAGAAGTATTAAACAGATTCTTCTTCACAGCCTTCAGAAGGAACCAATCCTGCCAATACCTTTATCTCAAACTTCTAGCCTTCAGACCTGTGATACAATAAATTTCTTTTTTTTTTCAATAAATTTCTTATTACTTACACCACCCAGTTTGTGGTACTTTCTTATGGCAGCCCTAGGAAACTAATACATTAATGAACAATTAATGGAAGAGGTGAGATGTTCACAACTTGGCATTTTCCTTGATAATGTGATGATACAGTCACCAAAATGGATAGGGGATAGCAAGACATCCATTCATCTTTCCTTCCTCCCTGTCCCCTTCTTTTTTCGTCTTTCTTCCACTCTCCCTTCCTTCCTGTGCTATTTTTTCTCTCTGCCCTCCTTCCTTCTATCCTTCCATCTTTTAAATAGCATGATGAATATCACAGTCTCAATCTCCAAGAATGCTATTAAAAAAGAAACGTGAGTTTTCTGAGTAGAGAAGTCCATTATTTTATCCTTAAATGCAGTAAGAATAAAGGAGAAATAGTTAAAATCTAAAATTTTTATCAAAAACATAAATTCTCGTCTATTTTTCCTGGAGGGGAATAGCCTGGATTTAAGAGATTTAAGACTAACTTGAGTATCTGTATTTATACTAAAGTTAGGAGAAAGCCACCTATCTCTGCCATTTACCCATGAAACACTTACCCATATAAAACTAACCCAAAACTTATAAGAGTTAAAGGCCAAAGGGGACATAAGCACAGATTTCATTGTCAGAGGAGTTCTAAGAACATTCTATGGAATACTATGGAAATGATTATACCTTTCCAGGAAAAACAGAAAACATATATGTGTCTCAAAATGATATATTTGAAGGTGAAAGATAGCAGATAGAGTAGATTGTGGTTCTGAGTGATTAGCTGGCTCTTCTTTCTTAGATTGAGAGTGGAAACACACACACCTACACAAACACACACACCTACACAAACACACACAAACCCTAAAGTGAATTTTCAATTAGTTCTAGGTAATCCTATTCATTGGCTGCTGAGGTTCCCTCTTGTGTGGTGGCAGGCCTAACCAAGGTCATGGCAATTAGGAAATAGTTTATTGGTATTTTTACTTGTCTTTCAATTAATTGCTTTTTGACATAGCTTGTATTCAATAGAGCATTAAGATCACATGTAATAATTACCACAAATTTTATTTATCAAATGAAATATCTTGACCAAAAGATGCATTCCACTGCTAGTTGTCATACACTGGTTGCCTTAAAGACTGTCAACTGAAACCCGACATCAGGCTGCTGGCCTTGCCAGTGTTCAATGCCAGTTGTCCTCAAACTGGGAATGACGTTATCTTCTCCTTTTGAGTGGATCCTCCTGTACCACAGAAAGATCTTGCAAGAACTATTAAAGCTAACTAACAGTTATCCAGTACTCTGTGGTACTAAACTTACTATGATTTTATCTGAGCCAGAGAAAAAGGAAAAATTGTCATACTATTGTAACAAGTAACAGTTTGGCTATACAAGTTAAAGATGTTTATAAAATAGGACACAATGATCTTTATAAGGATGTAGTCACACTACATTACCAAAATAAGCTTCTACAATATTTTAGTCTGGAAAATTGATATCTCCTTTGTTCATCTTCTCTGCCATTAATAACTATTGATCACTATTTTCAGAAAGAGAATAGCAATTGTTTAATAATTTGTTTTGTAATGATTTAACAAGGCCCCTTTCAGTTCTGGAAGTTATGATTTTATAACTGCCTGCTGCATTCTACTTAGACAGAAATAGCTAGGTTGTTTGTTATTAAAATGCTAAAAATGACTTTTTTCCAAAATACTGAACTTCACATGTAATAGTAAAGTGAGTAAAGAAAGAAATAGAGAGATTCCAAGATAATCTATATAAAGAAAAGTATTTCTATTCACAGTGTTCTATTTGGATTGATTCCCTGTCATCAGAGACACAGACTGATCAGACAGGGGCCCATATGTCACAAAGCATGTGTTTTTAAAAACTTAGGCAGCAGAAATTGCCATAAATGGCAGACTAACCAGTTGTAAGGGGAGGAGCCAAGGGGCCCTACATATAAAATATCTTTTCTTCCTTAATCTTCCTTTACTGACATGTTTTGAAGTGTCAAAATTAGGTCAGCATCTGATAGCAGTTTTGGGAAATAGGTTTGCAGTGTAATTTGTTATTGCTCCATCATCATCATCATCATCATCATCATCATCATCATCATCATTTTAGTATTAGTGATCTCTAGAAAGAAAATAACAAACTGAAAAATAAAACTTACTGCTAAAATTTAATGAAGTCAAGCAACCTGACAAGGAGATACAGATCCTGGAGAAACAACTCAATCTGATTTTATCCTTCAGGAACAGGCTGGAATAGAGGAGGCAGGGCTTTTAATGCAACACTACCCAAAAAACATGGCTTGCATATAAAAAAAAAGTAATTTCAATGCCATATCCATATCTCAGATTTTATGCATCATCTGTGGGTATTCAGATTCTCCATTTGGATTGACAGAGTACAATAATTCTAGATTTTATGAAGTGTAGACTAGCATTATTTTTTAAATTTTGTTTATTTACCTAAAATCTGATATTTTTTCAGCACCGTGAGCCATGATACAAATACATGAGATATTTTACCAGCATTGGATTATATTAGCACGACCGCTCCCCACACCACTCCTCGTCACTATGCTTTCTAGCACAACTATCACTTGCTCTCACAAACACATACATCTCTCTCCCTTGGGAATTGCTTAGTATTAATAGGAAGTTTGCAGTTGCCTCAAATAATAAATGAGAGAAAGCCTTAAGACTGTCAGAGAAGCATAGGGGCAAATTCTGGAGTAGTATAAGATTCTTCCCCTCATTCAAAGATTAACTCCAGCCACTGTTTTGGAATGAATTTTGTTAAGTCGTGTATATAGTATACAGCATATACTTCCATATAACACTTTTGAGTGACTTTATGCAAAGATCCAAAATAAAGGGCTCAATTGCAGTTATTCTGAAGTGACCTTTGCCTAGACTTGATTAATAGATGTGATAAAATAAACAGTTCATTCCCTAAATAGGAGAAAAAGAAAAAAAGACAAAGAAAATAACATTGCCTATAACTTTAAAAGAGTTGCTAAACATTTTCAACTGAAATGGCATCCTCAGTTAGAATTAGTTTAAAATGCAGTCTTGAAAGTGGAGGTTGGCATAAGTGAGGTGGGAATAGGAACAGAGGGAATGTAAAATTAACTAGAAAGGAACATAGTAAGAATAAGAGCATGAAATAGCATGAAAGAAATAGGTATTAGAAAAACTCAATGTCGAATAATTCCATTCAATTCAATGTAGGAAATACTTAATTGAGCAGATACTTTATCCAAAATGTATTAAGATCTATAAGACAAAATTTTATAAAACATTCTCTCTTGTAGCTCAAAGTGTAATTAGAAAAGACAAATATGAGGTAACTGGGCGATGGGCATTAGGAAGGCATGTGATGTAATGAGTACTGGGTGTTAAATGCAACTGATGAATCATGAAATTCTACCCCTGAAATTACTAATACATCATATATTAACTAAGTTGAATTTAAATAAAATCTTTTAAAAAAGAAAAAACAAATTAAAAAAAAAAAAGGAAGAGTAAATGCATTATTGTTGTCCATGGACCAGCTGTACCAGAATCAATGGGAATGCATGTTAAAAATGACATTCCATTAATCATTCAGAAAACGTTAAAGTTACCTTTCATCTAGAGAAAGTCAGAATGTTTTCTTTCTTCATTGCAAATTAGTCCAGACCCTGGAATTTTCTGTGGACTTTCTAGCCAAGAAGTGTTGAACCAAATCATTGTTTTACCAAAATTATTACAAGAAATTTTTTCATGACTTTTTCCTTTCTGGTTTGCTTGACAAATACGATGATTATGCAAAGGAAATTCATTCACATTTATTTTTTCACCAGGAACCTCTGTCTGCCTCTTTTAGATGCAGATATAAGTTGTTTAAGTTCTGTAAGTTCTGTAAGTTGTTTACATTGTCATCTTTTAGAAGTTGTTTGAAATTCTTAAAATGTGAAGGTTTTATCTTGATTTCTGCTCACTAGTTATCTTACCTTGGTTAGAAAGGAAAGGACGCAAAGTGCTATCAATGTGCAGCATCATATGAAGAAGTGAAGGAGAGTGAGAAGGGAGGGAGGGGAAATTACACAGCCTTCAGAATAATTAAATCAAAAAGATGCAGGCTCCATATACGACAAAGCAAACTTGGGGAAGACAGAGCAAGGAAAAATAGGCTCATGTATCTTAAGAAAAAACAGAAGAGTACTATTACAAGACTAAATAACAGGGCATGACAACAGTGTCCCAGCAAAATTTTGGAAGTACAGGCAAGCCTAAGCAGCAGAGGGAATAGGAAAGAATAAGAAGTAGAATGTGCTAAGAATGAGATCGGGAAATCACATGGAAGATATGGGCATGACAGGTCACAGATTCTGATTTGGGGGTTGAACACTCAGGATCTGACTTGATTTCTCAAATTACCCTCAACTAAGAAACTGAAATGGAGAATTCAGCAATGCTTAGTCATGAATCTGTCACTGGGATGATTGTACCATTCACTCACCCCAGAAAGCAGACATCTCAATCATGAGAATCATGGCTTCATGCCATGAGAAGAAGCTGTGGGGCTGGGTGACGGGCAGGGTCAATCCTTTTTCTCTTTGACCATTTATCATCCTAAGATAAGCATCTGCATTAAAACCTGCAGACTTAAAGAGTGTATCTTCTGGATCGGGTGACCCAAGAAGCTGTATTAATGACTGACATTCACAATAAAATCTGAGAATCTGTTTCCTAATACAAAAATACTTTGAAAAGTACTGTAATAGATTTTCACTTAGAATAGCAAAGGGAAAAGGGAGGAAGAAACACAATGAAAACAGGAGGAATTCTGAAGGTGATCTCTCTGAGAAACTGGGACTGTGCTGACCTTTTCAAGACAAGTAGAACTTCACTGGGCACATGCAGGAAAGGAGGATAGATATCAGGTGTAGGGTATAGCTACCACAAGATAAATCAAAACTCTGAAGGAAATGTAAATATCCAATAATGGAACAGAATGAGAAAATCAAACAATATGACAGGTAGGCCAAACTAGTGAGGGCTATGAATTCTGGATTCAGGATCTAAGACAATATACTCTGGACAAACAAGGAACCACAGAAGGTTTCTGAGGATACATAAGACTAAATCAGATTAAGTTAGAAGGAGGCCAATTTAGGTGAGACAAACTGCAAGAGAATGCCCTTGACCACTGTGGGGGATTCTGTTGGGGATAAAAGGCTCAGTTAAGACACAGGTCAAGGGATTCCTGGGTGGTTCAGTCAGCTAATCGTCTGCCTTCGGCTCAGGTTAAGATCCCAAGGTCCTGGGATTGAGCCCTTCATAGGACGCCCTGCTCTGTGGGGAGCCTGCTTTTCTCTCTGCTCCTCTCTCTTCCCCTGCTTGTGCTCTTTCTCTCCCTGTGACAAATAAATAAATAATTTTTTTTTTTAAAAAGACAGAGGCAGTGTGGAAGATCCCTCAAATGCATTTGGAATTCTAGACTAAGGAATGTGGGTTTTATTTAGCTATATGTTGAGCACGGGGATGACAGCAACAGACAGTAATGCAAGATGGCAGCAATGTGAATCTGAAAATAAATTTATGTGGAATTAACAGAAAAACTTAAAGATCTCAGATTTCTGCTAAATCATCTATTCAGCAGAATGATGAATGGTGTCGAAAATCACATACTCCACCGAATTGTATTACCCCGACACATTCTCTCCACCCATATTCTGCATCCATAAAGATACTACTAATAATATTTAAAGTGGATGTTATATGCTTGCCATGTGCCAAGAACTGTTCTATGTACATTATACATATCAATTTAATCCTCACACTACTTCTCTGATAGAGGTACTATTCTCCTCAATTTGCAGATAGAGAAGAAATAGAGATTCAGAAAAGTAAAAGAACGTGCCCAGGGTCACAGAGCTGGTAAGAAGTAACCACTGTACTATTCTTTGCCCTAAATACCTTCTAAAGTATTCTTTTCCACTACATTTTCCTACCACTGACCTAGTCAAAGTTACTCTCATCTCTTACCTAAACTAAACAACAGTCTCTGAATAGCTGTTTCAGCCTTTAGTTTTATCCCTTCTCAAGCCACTCTCCATTATGCGGTTACATCAGCTGTTCTGAAATGCAAGTCACAGCATTACTCTGCCCTTAGGCAAATACAATAGTATACGCATACACACACAGTTGTAGCATTCTGATAAACTCTTAATCACAGAGAGAAATTCAAGCAAATCGGTTATAGCTTGTCTTGGCTTTAAAAATAGAGATATTAAGTGTTAACGATCCCTGGAGTAGAATAATGTATTATTCGTTTCTTTCTACAGAGAAATCATTAATTTTGTTTCACCGAGGACATTTTTATCAGTCAAGGTCCTGTCAGGAATCGTATGCCGCTCTCAAAAAGCATGATTAAAGAGGTATTAATGAAGAGACTGTTTACCAAGGAAAGGCCAAAGATAAGGAAAAAGCAAGGAAGTAAAAGAGTGGGACTAGTGAAAGTGGGAAGCCAATCCCTAACCAGGGTCTGAAGATACAAGGATATCTACACCTGGCTAGACCAGTGGCCAGACAGGGCACCAGAACAAGGGCCATTGCTAAGGCAGAGGAATGGAGCTACTAACAAACTGTGGCTTCCTCAGAGAGTAAGCTAGGTGAATAAATTCTTAGTCTCCTACAAACCAATCTCATCCCCTTTGGTCTCACTAGTCTAATGGAATTAGAAGCTGGAAGATAAGGGGGCCCACTGGAATCAGGCCACACAGGTCAGCTTCTCAAGGAACAGAGGAAGGGAGACAACAGTGGAGAGTGTGAATGGAGTCACTAACGGAGGAATATCCAGCCATTTGTTTTTGATATATGCCAGTCTTGTTCTTGACATTAAATTATGTAAATTAAAAAAATAAATAATGTAAATTAAGGCCTATGTGAATATAAGAAACAAGCATAGCATCTGACACTCATCAATAGAAAGGCCTGTTGGGCTTCCATTTCCCACTGCCTTACTGCTAGACTCGTCTTGCCTCTCACCTACACAAAAATCAAGGATTTTTGGCAGGTAGAGACATGTATAAATGCTTACTGCCAACAAATAAATCGTAATGAGGAGCAAAATCAGATTAGTGTACTCCTCTTCCAGAAATATCAGTTTCTTTACCCCTAGTGGCTCTTAGAATTGCTTACCGAGATAATTTATTCACACTGTATAATGTAAACTACTATACAAGACGTAAATATAATTACACACATATATGTACACATTATATATATATGATATGTACATATATGTGTGTGCATGAATGTTTTCATGTTTTTAAATATACCCAGCTCTCTATTATATATTTCACATAAAATGTATATCATCTATAGTTAGCACAGAAGAATCCTGATGCTTGAAGAAAGGTACCAAATAAAAAAAAGGTCACAAGTTCAGGAAAAGATGGAAGCTAGAGTTCAAATCACAGGAACCTAATGCTAAGTTGCACTCTTAGTCACAACATTTTCCCACCTATAACTGCTGAATCACATAGAGAAATGTACTATCATACCTTTCTTTCTTTCTGAGACAACAAACAAAAATGCTGCTTACCCTATGATAACAAAAACAAATTCAGTCTTCTCTTAAATCTCTTTCATGATTAAAGGATTGAAGTGATTATTTAAACATCACCTTACATGTTTTTATTTTTTTGATCTGAGTACTCCATCATAGCAAAAAGAAATAAACCAAATCACCATCTGGAAGACAATGAGCATTTAGACAGAAATTCCCGAGGAAAAAAAAGGGAAAGATTTTCTCCACCCTGTGTTGGTCACCCACTGTGAAACCCAGTATTTCCATCAACCCAGGGAAAATTTAATGATCAGCTGATGCAGTAGAAAAAAGTGTGAAGAGAGGATAATTACATATGAGGGGATCTATTGTTTTTCTTCTAGAGTCTACAATCTAAATATATGCTAATATCATGCTTAATTTTAAAGATGGTAAGTAATACAAGTCAATTTTTACAATGTGCACATTTTATGTGCTCCTGGAAGAGCCGCTGTTCACACTACATTCTCACTGCCTATCCTCCTGGAACAAAGTGGCAAGTGTGAATTCATTGGTCTATCTGAAAGAACCCTGTCCTCAATGTGTATGTATGCAGCTGGTTTTGCTATTTTTAAATTTGTCCTTGTTTTTATTCTTCCAGGTATCAGATGTGATTGATAGCAAGCAATCATCAAAGAAGAAGCCTGGCACAAAATATGTTACTGGAGTCATTTCCCATTATAAATATAAGACAAAAACTACAAGTATACAACTCCAGTGTTTTTGAAATAGAAGTTATGGATTTGTTTAGGACCTGCTGCCCCATTAACCAACTCAGATTGTGAAGAATAGAAATGTTTTGGAGCATGCTGTGTCCTCCAAAATAATAAGATAAGAATTATGGCAACATGGGTAACTCACGTTTTGGATAAAGTGAACAGAGGAGGTGTTACAAAATTCTTTATTTTTGGTTTTGATCTATATGCTTGCTTGATAAATACCACATATATGATAGCCCATTAAACTAATCAATACTTTTAAAATGGTGTATATTATTTAAACTAGAGGAAAAAATTCACAAGCCTAAGGGAACAGATCAGGTATCATCTGGAAGAGACGAGGCATTAAAAACAATAAGGAGAGAGAGATGGATTCTGCTGAGAACCAGAATGGATGGAATGCAGGAAACAGATTCTTTTTTTAAGAAGAGAGAAAGATATATACATATTCTTTGGGAAACTTCCCATTTTAATATTGGCAACTGATGCAAAAATGTTTGAGACACTTTATACACAAGTATTCAGTACTCTAAGCCACACACATCTGCAGGTGGGCAATAGTCCACAGACCCCCAGCTGTGTCTTCAATTATAAATAAAAGACATCATTCTTATGCCTGCAACTGTCCTCTCTATCATTTGGTTGTTTCTTGATTCTTTTTTTTTAAGATTTTATTTATTTATTCATGAGAGACAGAGAAAGAGAGGCAGAGACACAGGCAGAGGGAGAAGCAGGCTCCGTGCAAGGGAGCCTGACATGGGACTCGATCCCAGGTCTCCAGGATCACACGCTGAGCTGCAGGCGGCGCTAAACCACTGCGCCACCAGGGCTGCCCTGTTCCTTGATTCTTAAGGTAACTTTCCCTATTTCAGATTTCTAGGTTTCAGATTATTTTCCAGTAACAAACCTCCACAATCTGTTGTGGGTTGGTTGGTTGATTTTCACTTTGAGTTAACAAATTATGTAACTGGATCAAACCATTCTTCACATGATTTGCAGTCTAAGATAAGCAAAATTTTGCTGTTGTTATTGGATTCAAGGTGACTCGGTTATCATTATTTCTTGTACTCTTTATTCCATGTAAGACCTTCCTAAAGTCAAACTGTGCAGCATCGTTAGACTAGCACTTGCATCCCATGGGGGTTTTATTTTCTTAAATATGGCTTATTTTGGAAGGAAGGAAGGAAGCAAGGAAGGAAGGAAGGAAGGAAGGAAAGAAGCAAGGAAGGAAAAAGAGAGGAGAGGGAGGAAAAGAGGAAGAGAAAAAAGAAGAGAATAAGAACATAGGTGAGGGTGCCAATCTGCTTAGAAGAAGGCTCCAGTGAACCTTCTATACATAGTTCTTGGCATAGAAAAATAGGTGCTTCTGTAAAAGCTGCTCAAGGTTGATGGTCTTCAAAACATCCCGATAATGAACATAGTGCTTGTCTATAAGATTCATGGGTGGTTTCTTTTCTTCCAGATACAAAAGTAGAGGTGTTTCTAATCACTCAATAGGTTCTTTTTTTTTTTCTTTTGTGACCTCTAAGAAATTTCAAAAACTATACAAGTCATGAATACTGGATTGTACATTCTTAAATTATCACAGTAAAAATGCTGGGCGTTAACAATTATGAACTAATTATTGCTAGTGACAATGTACAACCTGTTGTCAAGGGAGAGTCAGAAACAAATATCAAATCAAGAATCACAGAAGTCTAGCAATCATCGCATAATGAGAAAACTGAAGCAAAGAAAATTAAGTGATTTGCCCAAAGTCACTCCTTTGGACTTGACAGTATAGACTTTAAAAGGGAACCCTCTTACACTGTTGGTGGGAATGTGAACTGGTGCAGCCACTCTGGAAAACTGTGTGGAGGTTCCTCAAAGAGTTAAAAATAGACCTGCCCTACCACCCAGCAATTGCATTGTTGGGGATTTACCCCAAAGATTCAGATGCAATGAAACGCCGGGACACCTGCACCCCGATGTTTCTAGCAGCAATGTCCACAATAGCCAAACTGTGGAAGGAGCCTCGGTGTCCATCGAAAGATGAATGGATAAAGATGATGTGGTCTATGTATACACTGGAATATTACTCAGTCATTAGAAATGACAAATACCCACCATTTGCTTCAACATGGATGGAACTGGAGGGTATTATGCTGAGTGAAGTAAGTCAGTCGGAGAAGGACAAACATTGTATGTTCTCATTCATTTGGGGAATATAAATAATAGTGAAAGGGAATATAAGGGAATGGAGAAGAAATGTGTGGGAAATATCAGAAAGGGAGACAGAACATAAAGACTCCTAACTCTGGGAAACGAACTAGGGGTGATGGAAGGGGAGGAGGGCGGAGGGTGGGGGTGAATGGGAGACGGGCACTGAGGGGGGCACTTGACGGGATGAGCACTGGGTGTTATTCTCTATGTTGGTAAATTGAACACCAATAAAAAATAAATTTATTATTTAAAAAAAAAGTTCAAAATGCTAAATAGGAGGTGAAAGAATTTCTCTATATTTACAATGAGAAGAAAACAAATACTTTTAATGCACAAATCAAATGTTTCAATACTATTCAAACTGCTATTTTTCTATTTTATTTTCTTGAAATAGCTGCCAGGAAACCACTTGGACCAGAAATACTAAGGCAGAGCAATTTGAAAGGAAGAATAGTAAAATGAATATATCCACATCTATATGTATATTTCAGTAATAGTGATTTTAAATGGGTTCAATTTCGCTCATTTTTTCAAGTTACAGGTTACCTAATAAAAATTTTAATTTAGATCAGGTACCTTATACGTCAATTTGATTTATTTTTACAAACCTAGATTTAAATTTATATACACTTTGGGAATCACTATTATTCCTCTACTGTTTGTGATACATTAGTCTACAACGCAATTTCTACTCGAAGCATTAACTGCCATAGTTTCAGGTATGTGACTATGCTTTAAATAACTGGAATATACAATGAAATACAGAGAAAGAAGGATATATCTTTCAAACAGTATTTACGTGACATGTCTCATAATTCAACACAACGTCAAAGGGAATAATCCACACACATTTGGTAAATTTTAAATTGGAAAAGCAGAACTCCGATAGTGAAATGCAGTTATGCTTTTGAAAAGGGTGTTTAAATGTGCCATGTGTGTTTCTCCATCTACGACAAGATATAATCAAAATAAATTGTATCCCCAGGTCAAGTTCAGTCTTGACATTAGGCAGAGAACCAAATCATAATGATTCATACTTCACTGCAGCTACCCGAAAAAAATCAAAGATATGATACTTAGATCCAAAAACCTATGTAAATGATTTCTCAAATAATTCTGTAGAATGTATTTCCTTTGTGACACTTTAAATATATATGAGTGAAATGTGGAAACAACTCAAATAGTTCTACTGGACATTTTCCAGATTTCTTTCCTATCTAAATTCCTATCTTTCAAAAAGCAAAGAAAGACAGAAAGGCAGGTTTTATGAAAGAATTATATATTTATGGACTATGTAACCTCTCTGCACATATTTGTGAGTTTTAGAGCTATATTTGGCCATTATTACTGAACTTTAGACTGGGCTAATTTTAGAGGATTTTTTTAAACAACTTTATCAAGATATAATTGATATCCAAAGAAATGTACATATTTAATGTGTACAATTTGATGAATCTGGATAAATGCAAATATCCATGATTTCATCACTACAATTCAGAGAATAGACATATCCAACACCTCCAGAGTTTCCTTATGTCCCTTTGTTTTTTTGGTGCACATATGGTAAACCACTTAACATTTGATGTCTTTTTATACCATATTATGAAGTGTATAATACTGTATTGTTAACTACAGTCAACAGAACTAGAACTTATCCATATAGCAGAACTGACACTTTATACACACTGAACAATGACTCTCCATTTCCTTTCTGCCACCATATGGTCCAGCAGTCCCACTTCTGGATATATATCCCAAAGAACTGAAATCAGATCTCAAAGAGAAAACTGCATTCCCATGTTCATTGCAGCAATATTCACAACAGCCAAGATATGGAAACAACCAAAGTGTCTATCAACAAATGAATGAATAAATAAAATGTGGTATATACACATTTTGAAATACTATTCAGCCTTAAAAAAAATGGATATACCTGTAGGACATTATACTGAGTGAAATAAGCCAATCACAGAAGGACAAATACAGTGTGATTTCACTTACATGGGATATCTAAAATAGTCGAATTCACAGAAGCAGAAAATACAATGGTGGTTGACAGGGAGGAGAGAAGGTGAGGAAGGGCAGAAAGGGGCCTCAAAAAATGTGCCAACCTTGTTTTTATTGATGTTTAAAAATCCAATTCTTGGGGCACCTGGGTGGCTCAGTGGTTGAGAGTCTGCCTTCAGCCTAGGTCATAATCTGGGGCCCTGAATTGGGTACCACATCAGGCTCCCCTGCAGGGAGTCTGCTTCTCCCTCTGCCTATGTCTCTGTCTCTCTCTCTCTGTCTCTCATGAATAAATAAATGAAATCTTTTAAAAATCCAATTCTTCTTAATGCAGGATAAGTTTACTAATCAAAGTTTTCTTTTTATAATGAAAGTTTTGTGAATTGCTGTACCAGTCCATGAAAAATTTCATTAAAGATCAATGACAAAAAGTTATGTTATTTTAAAGATGAACATACATAGCTGCATTACTTATATAAATTCTTTTAAAAATTAAAAAGCA
This sequence comes from Vulpes lagopus, assembly GCF_018345385.1. NCBI lineage: Eukaryota > Metazoa > Chordata > Mammalia > Carnivora > Canidae > Vulpes > Vulpes lagopus. The sequence goes on along the minus strand of NC_054829.1, from coordinate 49,321,213 downwards.
ACTGTTTCCAACATTAAAGGAAATCATATTTCATGAAAAAACACTCTTCTTATAAGATGACATAATTCTTCAAATACTCAGATTAGAAAGAAAATGTAATTTTCTGTATTTAGCCCTGAGCAGCTTGGTGTGAAGCATGGAAAAAAAATCAACAGAAAAATTACTCTATATGTCATTATGCCAAGAAATGAAAAGGAGCTAAAATAAAATTTATACTGTAGAAATTAAAATTTAATCTACTCATATACTGTTTATTTTATAAACAGAGATATCTAAAAAAGTTATTTCACAAAAATGCTCCTCTTGATAAAAACACACACACACACCTTGTAAACTCTCTTATTTTCTCATCTCATACCTCAAGCGAACATATTTCCTCACTTTTCTCAAATCACCTGACATTATTCTGGGTTATTTTAATACTTTTCTGGGAGTCTCCTTAACACTGCCTGATTTTTGCTAACAAATTAGTCTATTAGGATAATAAGAGGGAGATGTTTATTAGAGTATTTGATAATAGGATTAATAAAGACCATTAATAAGTGCTTTATTTTGTATATACTTAGTAACTAGATCAATGACACCTTTTCCACTAATGATTAATTCTGTCCATTAGTGAACTTTAATTTCCAACTCTCATTTAGTATAAAGAGATATTTTGGCATAATGACGTCAAATGATTTAACTAAGGAGACACAGATGATGGAATAAGAGGAAATAAAATCCAGTTGTTCTCATGACTAGTCATAAAATCTTCTACGTCTTCTGCACATAATGATGATATTAAGTTTGCCTATGCCCATTTAGGTCATCCCATAAATCCTAGATTTAAGTCAAAACTCCTCCAATAACTCTCTGTTGATTCTCTACAAGCTGGTTATATTCACTAAGCCTCAGTTTTCTCATTTGGAAGGCTGAAGCACAGTCAACTCTGAAGTCTTCCATAAACTCTCACATTCAGTTAATTGGTGATTAGTTTGCATTCAGTAATTGGCCAAGTAACCACACAGGCCTTACTCCAGTCAATCTTGGCAGCTGCATGTAAGCACACATTATCAAAATTCAGACATGTGACCCTGTCAAGAAAAAGAACAGCACATGTCTTACAATGTAGAAGAGAGGGAATTTTGGTCCTCACCAAATCATATGCAAAGAAAAAGGTGGAAAGTACTTTAAAGGAATCCAAGACTGAATACAAAGCCAGTTCAACACTAATGTAAAATTTCTTTCGAAAAACATTGTGAGGTTGCCTAGCTGGCTCAGTTGGTAGAACATGTGACTCTTGATCTTGGGCTTATAAGGCTTATAAATTCAAACCCCACATTGAGTTTAGAGATTTAAAAGAAAAAAAAAAACTTAAAAAAAGAAAAACATTGTCAGTCTTAAATTTGAAGTCAAAATTAAATTAAAAACCAATTTAAGAAGTTAAAGTTCTAAAATCAATAAAGGACTTATCAGACTCAACACACAAAACACAAATAATCCAGTTAAGAAATGAGAAGACACAAACAGGCATTTTCCCAAAGAAGGCATACATATTGCCAACAAATACATCACTATAATTAGGGAAATACAAACCAAAACTACAATGAGATACACCCTCATACCGATCAGAATGTCTAGGAAACAAAGATGTGGAGAAAGGGGAACCCTCTTATACTGTTGGTGGGAATGAAAACTGGTGCAGCCCCCCGGAAAACAGTATGGAGTTTCCTCAAAAAGTTAAAAATAGAATTACCCTACAACTCAGCAATTGTGCTATTGGCATTTGCCCCAAAGACATAAAAATATAAGGATGCCTGGGTGGCTCAGCGGTTGAGAGTCTGCCTTTGACTCAGGGAGTGATCGGGGTCCAGGGATTAAGTCCTGCATTGGGCTATCTGCGAGGAGCCTGCTTCTCCCTCTGCCTATGTCTCTGCCTCTCTGTCTCTCTCATGAATAAATAAATAAATATATTTTTAAAGATTTTATTTATTTATTCATGAGAGACACACACACAGAGAGAGAGAGAGAGAGAGAGGCAGAGACACAGACAGAGGGAGAAGCAGTCTCCATCCAGGGAGCCTGACGTGGGACTCGATCCTGGGTCTCTAGGATCACACTCTGGGCAGAAGGCGGCACTAAACCGCTGAGCCACCAGGGCTGCCCCAAATAAATAAAATTTTAAAAAATACATAAATATTGATTCGAAGGGATACATGCACCCCAATGTTTATAGTAGCATTACCAACAATAGCCAAATGAAAAGAGCCCAAACGTCCATCAATTGATGACCAGATAATGAAGAGGTGATGTGCATGTATATACACATATACACGCACACATGCACACTGATGCATTCAATGAAACATTACTCAGCCATCAGAAAGAATGAAATCTTGCCATTTGCAACCACATGGATGAAGCTAGAGTGTAAGCGAAATAAGTCAGTCAAAGATTTCACTCATATGTGGAATTTAGATGCCAAACAGATGAACACAGGAGAAAGGAGGGAAAAAAGGAGAGGGAGGCAGGGGCACCCGGGTGGCTCAGTTGGTTAAGTGCTCTACTCTTGATTTTGGCTCAGGTCATGATCTCAGAGTCTTGAGATCAAGCTCTGTGCAGGGCTCATGCTCAGCTTGGAGCCTGCTTAAGATTCTCTTTCACCCTCTTCCTCTGCCTCTACTCAATACCCCCCACCTCAAACAAAGAGAGAATGGCAAACCAGGAAACAGACTCTAAATAATAAAGAACAAACTCAGGGTTGATGGAGGGTAGGTGAGTGGGGAAAGGGCTAAATGAGTGACGGTATTAAGAAGGGAAGGGCACTTGCTATGTGGAGCACTGAGTGTTATATATAAGTGATGAATCACTAAATTCTACTCCTGAAACCAGTATTACACTGTATGTTAACTAACTAGAATTTAAATAAAAACTTGATAGCAACAAACAAAAAAAGAAGATAAAGTGTTACAAAGTATCATAATAGTAAAGAATTCATTACTTTCCAAGAATTTTAAATTTAGTTACATTCTAATATATAACCATAGCAGATAATTCGAACAGAATAAGATTTGTGCTTTATCTCCAAGTTATAGCAAATATCAAAATTCTTTATTTTGAAAAAAAATCCTTTATTTTGGCTATGATGTCTTGATCACTAGAATCCAATGATCTAACAATTTTTATTTCAACAATATGGATTTTTGATTTAGTGATATAACACAGAATTAGTTTTTAGAGTTACTGAATTTAATAATAGTTTTTCTATCAATGATAAATCAAATGACAAAAATAATCTTTCTCCTTCATTTCTCCCAATCTCCATCCTCAACCTTGATGTTCACACATACACAAATTCAATAATTCACTATTATATAACATAAAAAAGTGATTTCACAGATATAATCATTCCAAATCTATTTAAGAAGCAAAATGTGTTAATGTTAATATTCAATTCTGTTGGGGCACCTGGTGGCTCAGTGGTTGAGCATCTGCGTTTGTCTCAGATCCTGATCCCTGAGTCCTGGGATTGAGTCCTACATCAGGCTCCCTGCAGGAAGCCTGCTTCTCCCTCTGCCTATGTCTCTGCCTCCCTCTCTATGTCTCTCATGAATAAATAAATAAAATCTTCAAAAAAATATATTCAATTCTGTTTTGATCTGACAAATGAATGAGAAGAGTATCCTAAGCCCACATTTTAAAATATTCATTATATTAGTTGTAATAGTTTGTATGTGAAAGGATTTCTCAGTTCCAGGTTAACAAATAATTAAAATTTCTGGATCCCTGTGTATGTTAAGTTATGGTTAAGATATTCCCTCTAGCAATATTCTGGTGTTCAGAATTTGAGGGAATCACAGCTCTCAACTGGGATGATAATAACAACCTAAAAATAAGTCCATAATGGAGTTATGACTCATCACACTCAAAAGGTGATACCTAGAACTGTTTGAAATGTTCAAGTGACATATAAAAACAAAGCAAAAATCTTCCTGTTTTTTTTGAGGGACAGCTCTATAGTACAGACTCATTGGAGAAAAGGGGGAAAATATAAAAATCATGTAGATTTGAGATATAGCAAGCAGAGATTTTCAAACTCTGGGTCAAACGAATTTGGCTCATCCATGATAAAACACAAATTATGCATTCTAAAAATCCTTTTAGTAGGAAATCTGCATCTAAAGTGGATTGAATCTGTTTTATTTAATGTCATTTTTAAAATGCAAGGAGTAAGGTAGCATGGTTGTAAGTTCAAATTTTATTTACTACTTAAATAATCACAGGAAAGTCACTGAACATCCCTACGTACCATGTTCCTGCTTTAGTGGGGAAATAGTGATACCTTATAGAATAGTTAATAGGATTAATGAGATAATCCCTTCGAACTGCATACCATGAATAGTGGCTATATTTTCAGGTTTACTTAAATACATTACTCAGTATTTTTCATTATCTCAATGTTAAAAACAAATTAAAATTAGGTTTATTTGAATTGTTTATATTTTGCTGACTATTCTGTAAACATCGTACTAGTGTCTTCCATGGCATATTTTGAGGGTCAGAAAAATTCAGGCTGTGGCATGATTGATCATTCAAGTAGAATCAAAGGCAAGGGATTGTGAGTGCTCAGAAAGCTAGTCTGATGTGGTGAAAGAATTCCTACAGGGAGAGTCAAGAACTGATCTGACAGCAGTGAGTGAGCAATATCAATTAAATAAGCACTTAAAATCTTTAACACTTGGTTTTCCCACATAGAAGACTGTTAGGAATGTTGGGCTCCATAATTGCCAAAATTTATCTCATTTAGCTTTAAAATTGGATGTTTTTTAAGAAAGTATCAAATTATTATTGTCATATATTATTATATTTACTATAAACCAAATAGCATGCCCTTTATGTATCTTGCCTCATTTAATGTCATTAATTCAAAGCTATTACTGAACATCTATCATGTGTGAACTCCTTACTCTTTATAATAGTGAGGGGCAGCAGTGAAAACGCAGACAATATCCTTGCCCTCATAACTCCTACACTGTAGTAGCGGAGACAGACATCTTAAACAAACTAACAAATAAATAAAATATCTGCTATATGATCTGATGATGATCCATACTGTGAAAGGCAAAAAAAAAAAAAAAAAAAGCATATCAGGAGGTTCTGGGATTACGATTTTAAATAGAGTGATCATGGAAGACTCTCCTGAAGAGAAGATATCTGAACTAAGTCTTAATGTAGATGAAAGAGTGCACCACATGGGTATGTAGGGGAAGAGCGTACAGCTGCAGAAACAGCAATGCAAAAACCCTGAGGTGGAGAGTGTTTATAGAATGAGGCCAGCTGAGAGGAGAGTAATGTCAAATGAAGCCAACAGTTATGGGAGATCAGGTCACTTAGGACTTTCTGCTAACCACATTTACTCTGCACACGATGGGAAACCATCAGTCATTAAATAATTTTAAACAGTGGAATGACATAATACACACACGTAACACACACATTATATATGCATCATTACATATGATTCACACTCGCAAGATCACTTTGGCTGCTCTGTTGAAAATAGACTGGAGGGGGACAAAACTTGAGGCAGGAAGACCAATTAGGATGCTGTCAGTTTTATCCAGGCAAGACATGATAGTGGATGTATAGGTTGAATATAGAGTATAAGCAAGAGGAGTAGACAGCTATTTGTGGGGCTCAGTGAAAAATGAAAATGTAAGGTCTTTGTTGAAAAAAAATTGAAGCATTTTAATACAGTGATATCAGAACACTAAACCAAGCACAGAGACTTTCTGAGCATGGAGCCTGGTGTGACTGCACAGGTTAACAGTCTCAGAGAATTCAAGGATAATGCCAAGGTTTCTACCTGAACAATGAAGTGTTGGAGTTTCCATTACCGATAAGAAAAAGTGTAGGAGAGGAAGGTTCAGGGTAAGGGGAAAGGTCGGTAAGTATGCATCAGCATTGATGTGATGTCTTTTGGAGTTCACAGAGAGATGCCAAGGAAGTAGCTAGATCTACAGTTCAGGGGTTCCAAGAGAAGTCTAGGCTGAAGAAATGTGTTTAGATGTTTGTTATTCATGTATCAACTCTCTTTAGACCTGGAGTGCATGCAGACAGAGGAGGGAAGAGGTCAGAGGATTGCATCCTGGGTAAATGAGGGGGCATTACTAAAGGAGGCATATATTGGAAGAAGGACAGAAGGGAAAGAGGGAGGAAAGGAAGCAAAAGTAAAGAAGAAATAAAGGAAAAAATAATAAAGAGCAGTACTGAAGAAACACAGACTCATGGGTTCTGGAGGTCAAGTGAACAAGAACCAGAGAGAAGCCAATGATTGACTTGATGATATTAAGTGATTCTCATAAATTAATAAAATGATGACTAAAAATTTACCTTTACATTTAACGTGGAAGTCATAACTGACCTCAACAGAATAATGTTAGTGGAGAGGGATAAAGCCTGGCCGTGGTGATTTTAAGAAAGAAAAGAATGAGAGAAATTAACATCAGCAACTACAGAGCTGTTCAAGAATTTAGCTGAGTCGGGATCCCTGGGTGGCGCAGCGGTTTAGTGCCTGACTTTGGCCCAGGGTGCGATCCTGGAGACCCAGGATCAAATCCCACGTCGGGCTCCTGGTGCCTGGAGCCTGCTTCTCCCTCTGCCTGTGTCTCTGCCTCTCTCTCTCTCTCTCTCTGTGTGTGTGTGTGTGTGTGACTATCATAAATAAATAAAAATTTTAAAAAAAAGAATTTAGCTGAGTAGAGAAACAGAAAATGGAGAGTGGGAACAAGGAGAATATAGTAGAAAAGGTATCACTGAGAAGAAGAAATAATTGCATCCTCATAAAAATCCTTTGACGTTGGCATTATTTTTCCTATCTGACAAAGTTTAAGTAACATGGTCCAAATTACAAAACCAGTAAGTTGAAACAGTATATAACCACAAATTATTTTATTTAAATTAAATTGCCACTTTGAAGGGCACATGCATTGGCTCAGTCAGTTAAGCGTCCATCCTTTGGTTTCTGCTCTGGTCATGATCTCAGGGTTGTGAGAATGAGCCCCACATGGGGCACCGCTTTCATCATGGAGACTGCTTGAGATTCTCTCTCTCCTGCTGCTCCTCCCCCCTACCAAAATAAATAATTACAATCTTTAAAAAATAAAAATAAAAAAGCAAAGTGCTACATTGAATCACCACCTTAGATAAATTATTTAGGGTCTTAGCATGTGAGGATTTGAGGAGAGAGTTTTAATGTTAATGCAATAGCTTCAAAATGGTAGATGCTTGGGGTGCCTGGGTGACTCAGTCCATTAAGGCTCTGCCTTCAGCTTCAGTGATGATCCCAGGGTCCTGATCCAGCCCCACATCCAACTCCCTGCTTCTCCCTCTCCCTCTGCTCCCCCTGCTTGTGCTCTCTTGCTCACTCTGTCAAATAAAAATCTTTAAAACGGTAGGTACTTAAGAACTCAGTTTAAATGTCACACCTTAAAGAAGAGTAGGCCCTCTTAAAACTCCACCACATCATAGACTACACTTCTGTAGCAGTACTGGAGAAAATGTACAGCTATTTCACTTCTTTATTTTTTGCTTATTTACTTAGTTTCCCAAATATAAATGAATTCAGGAATCTTTTCACACCTGCTCATATTTTTTTTTCATAGTACCTAGCACGATGCTTATGCTAGTATATACTCAGTAAATATTCACTGAATGAATAACTAATAACTTTCCTTTATTCACCCCAGTCACAGTCATGACAATATAGAGAAAAGGAATACATATCTATCTTATCTTTAGCAGAAAAAATAATTACAAATTTTTATTAGTTCTCTTCTAAAATCTGATTTCATTTATATTTCAAACAATAATACTAGTTGTGAATGTGACATTACATTAAATTATAGTGATAATGTTTTTATATAAACTGTTATTATCCACTCAGCTTCTCAAAAAAATAACCAGTGAAATAAAGTAAAAGAACAAAAAAAATGAAAAATGTTTGAAATGTTAAATGAATATGTTAAATTAAGACATGCAGACATTAAAATTAGTTCATTTTTCTAGAACTTCAGTAATGATAACACTTTAAACAATATTACATATACAACCACAATAAGTATTATTCACAGGAATTTACTCTTGAAGCATCTGCCCGAAGAATTATATTAGCTCCAAACAATAAACAATTAATTTTGCTGTTCATCGTTCTCTTGCCCACATTCTCCACCTATAGTATTTACAACATAGAGAGTCTTCAGTTAGAACATGGTTTGGGTTCCACTGACAAACCAAAAAACAAAGGCTCACATCATGAGAAAAAGAAGAAAAGTAGGTACCAGCTTGCCTTATTGGCCATGTTTCCTTCTGACCAATGTGGACATAAATCTGCTTATAAATTGAAGTTCCCATCTATCTGACTAAGTTGACAAGAATAACAAGCTCTCATGCCAATTAAATTGAGTAAAAAAGAGATAGGAAAAAATATGTAAAGAAAATAATGGGAAAGAGGAGTGATACTTTTAAATTTCTCAACATATTAACCCTAGCAACTGATAATACAGTACTGTTTACTGGGGAAGGAGCTGCAAAAATAAAATTGAGAAAAATCATAAAGAACTTTGATGAGGTAGGAGAAAATAATAAAAAGGAAAGGGGGGCAAGAAACTGCACATGTTGGCGAGGATGTGGAAAAAAGAAATCCTCATGTGCTGTTGGTGGGAATGCAAAATGGTGCAGCCACTGTTTTCCACAGAATGGAGGATCCTCAAAAATTAAAAAGAGAACTACCCTATGATCCAGTAATTGCATTACTGGGTATTTACTCAAAGAATATGAAAACACTAATTCAAAAGATATATGCATCTCTATGTTTATATCAGCATTATTTACAATTGCAAAGATATGGAGGTAGCCCAAATGCCTGACTCATAAATGGATAAGAAAATGTGGAGTATATATACAATGGAATATTATTTGACCATAAAAAAGAACGAAATCCTGCCATTTGCAACACCACAGATGGAGCTAAGAGTATAATGTTGAGTGAAATCAGTCAATCAGAGAAAGATACATACCATATGATTTCACTAAAACTTTTTCCCCCCATGTTCACAGAACAAGGGGAACAAAAAAGAGACAAACCAAAAAAAAAAAAAAAAGTACTCTTAATTATAGAGAACAAACTGATGGTTACCAGAGGGGAGAAAGATGGAGAGGATGGGTGAAGTAGTGATGGGCATTAAGGAGGACACTTGCGATGAGCACTGGGTGATGTATAGAAATACTGAATCACCATCTTGTATACCTGAAACTAATATAACACTGCATCTTAACTATACTGGATTTAAAATTAAAAAATAAAAAATAAAACAGCTGGGAAATAGTAAAAAAAAAAAAAAGAGAGACAAAGGGAGAAAATAAATTGTTCATATGGTAGCCATTGCCTAGGTACCATCAATAATTTTCCCCCAATGTCATAATCTATGATATCGAACACTGTAGATTTAGGATTACACAGTATTCAATAGCACATGATCAGATTTCACATATTATTGTATGATTATATTTTGGGAGATATCAAGAAATATGTCACTATATTCCCCTTTATTTGGAATAAGCTGATCTATAAACATTCATTTTTAAAATGTCTCAGACCCCATGATACAATTTTTTAAATTATATACACACCCAGAACTCTATACTGTAGTTTCTATTACATAGTCTGATTTTTCCTTTGGGAGTTGCTTAAATAATTTTATGGTGTAACAGAACAATTTTGTTCTTTAGGTATCTTAAAATAATCTGTATATTTACTTTATTCTTCCAAATAATCTAGGAAAGACAAGCCAAGTTTTCAATAACTGTTATACCCTAATGGTGTATTTGTTCCTTTTAATTAGCATGTCATCAAACTAGATCATGAGGACCAGAGTAAATTAGATTTTATTGTATTTCATTTGGTCTGCTTTAAACAGGCAGTTTGTTTAAGTATATGGAAATAATTTTATTGTTTAGATAGAATATATCAAATACAGTTTCTGAAGAACTCTCTTACGAGCTTGATGGCATCAGAGGAAGGAACATGTTGCTAAAAATACAAAGGTATATCTGAATAGAGTCACTAGTAATATATATGTAACAACATCTTCGTGTGTATGTGTGTGTGTGTGTGTGTTCCTGATATTCAATTCTGAGCATAAAAGAATGATCACACTCTCAATGATTTATGCAAATTTATAGTGCAATTAAATAAGAATAAAATTTGTTAAGTGCTTCAGAGCTTGTAAAGCTTTCAAGCACTGCAAGGGAGATGGATTTGACATATTTATTAGATTTTGGTTTTAAGAAAATAGCAAAAAATCTTGGTTACATCCTAAACAGCTTATGCACATCTACAGGCTCTGATAGTAGTGGTGTTAGCTATCATTCAGAAATCCACTGACTCATGCTCAAAGCTGAAAATGAAAAGCTGTCCTCTTTGTGTTAGCGGATTGGCTTTGCTCTACAGTAGTATGATGTTACCAAAGCTCCAGTTCTTTGTTTTCTGAGAGTCATAAATATTAGTCTCTGTCTTTAAAAGGGCACATCATTAACCCAGTTGTATGCTGGAATTAACAACATAAGGCAGTGGTCACGTAACACCTAAACAAAGAACCATGTCTAGGAAAATGTTCAAACCAGTTGGTGAACAGGAGTGGCCATTTTGGTCAATCTGTTGAGTCAAGAGTCCTGTGGAGGTGCAGTTGTAGGTTCATGCACACCTCAAAATTCTACCTACAACAGGACAGTTTCTTTGTGCAGAAACAAAAGATGTCTATTGACTCAAATAAGGGCATTTCATAGAAGCATTGCAATTTGAAAGACATAGGCTTTTTGATCTATGGTATACTATGATTGATATCCTTAACTCTGAAACATTTCCAAATATATGTAAGCATTTTATTCCTGAAACTTGGTGTTAGGCAATATTAGGAGAAGCACTGTTGTTCATATATGTACAGTCCTTTATGACTGGCTCACAAAATTCTAAATTAATTAACATAGCCATTACCTTCACTAGGAGGTGCATATTCTGAAAATTTCTATAAGCCTATTAGGCATTTTAGGGGAAAAATCGTGATCATGTCTAGTTTATTCTGGTTGAAATTAATCACTGGTAATAAACATATCTTTGGGGGCACCTGGGTGGCTTAGTGATTGAGCGTCTGCCTTAGGCTCAAGTTGTGATCTCTAGATCCTGGGATCAAGTCCCTCCTCAGGCTCCCCACAGGGAACCTGCTTCTCCTGCTGCTTATGTCTCTGCCTCTCTCTCTCTCTCTGTCTCTCATGAGTAAGTAAATAAAATCTAACAAAAAAAAAAAAAAACATATCTTTTATAGGGACAGTCCATTTAAATAGGCTATAATGTCTTCTTTTGTTATCATCCAGTTCATGGGTATGTATAGCATCTTTAGGGGTTGTAACAGAATGAGAGAACTGGCATGAGTAGTAAGAAAATGAATCACTATTTGGGGGATAGTTTTTATTTTAGTATTTTTATTAGATATCAAATAAGTTAATATTATTAAAGGAGATTTCATGTTTCTCATAAAGAGGGGATGTAAGTTAATAAAAGTTTGGAAATAGTATACATTAAAACTTTTATAACTGAGAAAACAAGATTATGAGACTAATTTACATTTACATAACCAGATGTACATGTACATATATAATAATAAGTTTGTATACACATAGATGTTTTCCCTACTGATGCCTACTATGTAAATCAAATACCATGATTTATATAGTAATAATGGAATTCATCAAACATATGCCTTCCAAAAATGGGCAGTTAATGAATTGCTTTTGATTTTAGAATTTTATTAGGAGAAAATAAAGATATTATTGCAGTGACACTGGCTGGCCACTTGTGGAGGTATTGCAGAGACAATCTGGACAGGATACTCATAGCTTAGGGCCCTCAGTTTCATAGATATCATGATTTTGTCACATAACCAGAGATCAAGCAGGGTATACTTAACTGGAAGGATTTTGGGGAGGAATCCCTCGGTGGCGCAGTGGTTTGGTGCCTGCCTTTGGCCCAGGGTGCGATCCTGGAGACCCGGGATCGAATCCCACATCGGGCTCCCGGTGCATGGAGCCTGCTTCTCCCTCTGCCTGTGTCTCTGCCTCTCTCTCTCTCTGTGACTATCATAAATAAATAAAGATTAAAAAAAATGTTTAAAAAAAAAAGGAAGGATTTTGGGTAACCAAACTCTAAAGACACTCATCATGGACCAAGGTATAAATATATTTCCTACTTATTAATGTATTATGAGAAATATGAGTGTCAAACGAACTAAATACTCATTATATATACTTGATCAGAATGGTCTTTCCCATTGAGTAAACCAATATGGGGTATAAAAAATATCCAGAGTACTGACTTTAATCATGATTTCAGGACCCAAGGTAATTAGATAACATCAGTAGTTAGTACTATCTAGTTATACCATTTTGTGGAACTCATTTTAATCACAGGGATATAACCTTCCAGGAGGGTTTCTAATAGTAATGGCATTTTCATTTTTTAGCACTAGAATCCAACCAATAATTCATTTCAAAATTGCCTTACAAAATCTTACTGATCTCCTAGAGTTTGTGAACTTAACCTTTATAAGAAAGTCTAGAGGAAAAGCTAATTGTTTGCTGCCATTCTTTGATGCTATAGCATAGCAGATGTTAATTACAGCCTTATTTTCTGATAAATCTGGACTTAGTCTTAGACTCTCTCACAGTAGCAAGCAATCTCTATCATTTGATTATAAATGTCATTTTAAATGAAATTTAATTGTCATCCCAGAGTTAGAGTTAAGTTTCAGATGCATTATGTATTCAAACACCCAAGATTCAATGGCATGGAATCCTCCGAGTTTGTGGTATGTTGTTTCTGTGATTACAGACCCATCATTCACAGAATATTGATTCCTCTTATACACATAGTTGATCTCACCCTCTATATTTAATACTCTGTAACTTCATTTTCAATGAATGTCTTATCTTCAAATTTGGGGGGCAGCTGACTGTTGCTTTCTATGTACTTAGTACCATCTGCTATCACATAATCTTGCACTTCCTCCCACGTTGATCTTATTCTAAATTTTCCTTTTAAAGAACATCGCGATTTAATGATCTGCAAAGGAACAGTTGAATTCTGCATAATAGGTTGGACTGGGGAACTATCTTTTAGGAAATACAAGTGAAGGTTCACTTGTATAGTATCTACCATAAAAAAAATCCAAAGTTTCTGAGCTTATTGATACAATAGTATATGGCCAAATAAACCTTTTCCTTAAATGTCATGGAGTGATTAATGCTATTTTTTTCAACACTGGTAATCATGAAATGGAAAATAAATCATATTAAAAGTATAAGAAATATTTGTTCCTTGATATGTAATTTTTTACTTTGGAGTAAATCATAAGTCAAGTTTTTGTTTGTTTTGTTGTTTTGTCATTTTTTGTTTTGGGTGGGGTTTTTTTTTTGTATCACAAAAGCGCAACAAATATACTCAATTCTCTGGGAAAGTCTGAAAAAGGGAAGATACCTCAGTGCAAATAAGGTTAGTTTTGATAATGCATATTTCATTACCTTAGGATATACCTGACAAATCAGCCTTACCTTAAGAGTTTTAAAATTTTATCTCAGCAAGCTTTGATGTTTCCCTGGGGAAAAGTGTTAACTTGTTTCCTCTCTTTCCCCAGAAGTAAGGGACTTTTCTTGCGTAGTTATTCTTTGGGCAGCACTGTGTAGAAGATGGAGAGCTGAAGTGGACAGAACAGCATGGAGGCCCTGCAGGAGAGGCTGGGACTAGGATCAGGACCTGGTTTAGTTAGAGATTCATAAGAACACTCTGAGTTCCCACCTAGAGATTTTATTTATTTAAATTTGCTAACAGTTCATGAAAATGTATGCCTAGCTCAGATAAAACATTTTAATTTAATTTAATTTTTTATTTACACATGACAGACACAGAGAGACAGACAGATACATAGGCAGAGGGAGAAACAGGCTGCCCATGAGGAGCCTGATGTTGCAACCAATCCTAGGATGCCAGGATCATGCCAGGATCACACCCTGAGCCGAAGGCAGATGCTCAACCACTGAGCCACCCAGGTGCCCCATCAGACAAAATATTTTATATATGTATTTCTGTGTGGAATGAATAATAATTAATAGCTTTCTACAGATGAGGAAAATGAGGCTCATAGCTGGTGAGTAGGGGAGCTGAATACAAACCTTTGTATTTCAAGTTCAAATTCTTACATTCTCTGGTGCCTCTTACTGATTAACCCAGAATTAGAAACAGGTACTCCTTTCAGATTACTGTTTTGTTTTCATCTGAAGATGAAGCTGGTGATGGTTTTCCTCTCAAGAGAGCATTACCTATTTTACTAAGAAGAACTCTATCAAAGGACAGAACATGTGGAGTCTTGTGACAGTATTGACATGGAGAAAGGGAGCAATGTTTTTCAGGAGGGCCTGCAGTTTGGAGAATGGTCACTTGATTGAAGCTATCCTCCTTCGAGGAGCTAAAAGTTCCTAAACCTAAGCATGAAGTAGTTTATGAGCAGAGCAACAGGGCAGCCTGTCTAAGAGACTTTGTGAAAAGGGGTTTGGATTCAGGTGGTCAGAAAGGAGCCACTCACAAGAGTACTAGTAAGGTCATTTCCATATTGTACTTCTATTATCCATTAAAAATTCCTGAAAGATTTAAAGGCTATTTTCTGCTGTTGTGGGGGGGGGATTTTTTTTTTCATACTTGATATAGATTAGTAAAAGCCACATCCTTTCCTCTGAAGTCAGAGTAGCTGGAGCAAGAAAAGCTCAGTTTGGCAGAACACTCCCTCAGGGGAGCCTGCCACAGAGTGGGAAAAGCAGGCAGCTTGGCTAGCAGGTGAAGGACAGATCCGAAGGGATCCTTAACTGAACTGAAAGGTCACATCTCAGGGAACAGGTGCTCAAGATATTGTGGATGGATTAATGAAATAACTGAGGTTACTCTGACAAGGACTAATTTCTGATAATCCTTCTGGTAACATCTTAGGATACTAAAAGGAGACATGGTCTAATTCTTAAGGGACAGACTATTGAATCCTGGGCACTGCATTACATCAGGAAGGCAATGTCACCTAAATTATGAGTAGCCATATATTATTAGCCAAAGAGACGTGAATTTGTGATGAAATGAATTTGCGTCCACATTTCAAAGGAAGGCATAACCTTGAGCAAAAATTCCCAACTCTAAATCCCAAATAATACATCCATTCTATCAACATCAGTGGATTTCACTTATCAGTCTCATCTAGAAACCACCATTCTTATTCTTTTCTCCTTTGTGTCATTTTGCTCCTAATGTTTTCACGACGATTTCTTTTTAGTTTTATCTGGAATTGATATGGCATTATTAACTGCCACAGAATGAATAGTTTCTATAACAAAGAAGGCAGACCCTAAGGAACAAAAATGCCATTTTCACTCCTTATCTAACTATAATGACACAACAGCAAAGTTGTTTCTCTTCCTAAAAAAAAAAGTTTTGCATTTAGGTTATGATAATTTCATATTGTTTTGCTAATTGATTTGTTAAAGCTTTCTCTAGTGCTTTGTGTCTTTATTTTTGTTTTACCCCCTGTGTATTGAAGTATTGCAGAATTATATGACTTGTATGCATTTTAAAATCCATTAAAATGGTTATAATAATATGCAATAATTTAGAATAAAATAGCTATATGTATTTAAAAATTCAACAAACTTTTTCAGTATTCAACTCAACAGTGGAATCTACTACTTTACAACCTGACTCTTGGAGAAATCAGAAGAGTGTGTACCTCTGCATTTGTTGAATTAACTAAACTGTCATTGCTAGCCTCCCTGAGTGCCAACAGCTGATTATTGTTTACCACACAATCATGCTCAACCACAATTGTTTCCCTCATGTTCTTCCCAATCTCCTTCTGCCTTCTTTATCCTTGGCATTTATCAAAAACATTTCTTCAGAGGGAGTAAGAAATTTCTTTATTTCATAAAGAGGAAAGCATTTTTAGTTTTGGCATAAGCATAAGCCAAGTATTTTTCACAATGCCATATTGTCAGGACAAATGTTTTGCCTCTCACCCTATTGTTAAAGATTAGCTAGGATGGGGCCTATGACATTCTTTTGTGTAAAGAACCTCCCCTCAATAATACAAGAACAATCAGTCTTGATGCAATGTTTTGCCTAGCAAAACCACAGCCAATTATGAAATAGTTTATTCTTCCCTTAAACAGTAGTTGGTATCCTAGAAAGATGACTGAAGAGTGAGCCACTCTCTTTCTCTTTTAATTCTGTTATCAAAGCCCTAGTCAATATGAGGGAACATTTTTCAAGGTATATGATGTCTAATAACAACAAACTATATACAGTCTGGTATTTAGGTAGATTCTAAAACAGGAAAATACAAATATTTTTGTACCACTTTTTAAAAAACAAATTGTCTCCTTGGCTCCTTGAGAGCAGATAATTTCTATGAAACTTCTTAATTTTTCTGCATCATATAAAATTATTATTCTGTACAGAAGGTGTTCAATATCTACTAACCTATATAAACATATGCATTATTTCAGTTTGTCTCTTATTTTTATATGTAACTTCACTTCTAGTGGGATACTTCTATTAATAAAGCATTTTATTTAATGTCTTAAGGGTAAGTTAGATGGTAGTTAAGACAATGAACTAATGGTCATGAGTTAAATACGAAAAATACTTTCCCCCAAACCAGCAAAATAGCATAATTTGAAATGTTTATTATATTGCCATGGAATTGCAATTTAATGTAAGACTATGGAAAAGGTGTGTGTCAATGTGATATATGCAGTATCAATGAATTGGTAACCGTTATTTCATAACAACTTATAAAAAAACTCACAGGAGAAATAGAGAAATGAAAGTAGAAATGTCTTAACATATTTGATCTTAAAATTCAACCTAATGTTTTATAAACAAAAATGAAAATTAAATGTCTACATTTCTTTCCTTTGGGAATTTACAACCTCTTCTAAAAGAGTTCAAAACCAATGAAAAAAGGAAGCAAGTTCTATTTAATACTTATTTTTAGCGAGGACTTGGCAAAACCAGATGCCAGGAGTAGTTCTACTGTTCTGAATACTAAATATTCAACAGATGGCTCTCCTTCGATTTCATCCAATCTGGAAATGCCCCAACAGGAAACAAAGATGGTCTTTAGACTGTCCCTTTTCTATTAAAATATACTTCCCACACGTGCTATGAATAGGAAGGTGAGAATTACAACCTCAGTATATAAAACAATAAGTTTAAGGACTGAATCAATAGTCATTATGCAAATAAAAATCTCCCCAAACAACAGCTTACATTATCCCTTTGCAAGTGAAGTATCACAAGAATAAAAGATTTTTAAAAATCTCAAAGATGTTTTTGAATTCCCACTTCTAGTAATTTTTGGATGACAACTCTCAACTATATAGTACCTTTACAACTTACAAATGTAAATCCACCCCACCCATCCACCACCATCTCCCAACAAATAGAGTTACTTGGTTAAGCCGTAAAACCATAGAGATCTGGCAATTTCCACAGCATGAGAATTCTTCCACTGTAAGACTACAGATGAATTACAATGAGGCTCAAAGAATAGTCATAAATTAGCTAACCCAAATACTAGATGTTTTATATTCTGCAGAAGTGAAGTGTGTGTTGTCTGTTTTCTTCTCAATATAAACAAACACATTTGCATATCGTTAACTTAGTAAGTTGAAAGTCATTCTATTCGAATAGTTAAGCTGACATCTATTAGAGAACGACTGGCAAGTAACATGGGAAACATTCAATAAATGGTAACTATTACTCTTATTTTAATGTTACCAGAAATCAGTTGGCCCCACTAGTTTTGTGCATCATATAAATCTGTCTAAAGGAACAATGTATTCAACTTTTGTACTTTCAGAATTTCAGCCAGTGTGATACAGCAAAACAACACTAAACCAGAAGTCTGGAGTTCTAATTTTTCTTCTTTTTTTTTTTTAAATCCCTTTCTTTTCGACCTTAGGCAAGACAGTGAACATTTTAAAAGTCTAAGTCCTCGTGTAAAATAGCAGTCTTTCCTATTCAGAAAGCTGTTTTTAAGAATGCATGTTATAAGGTATATAAAACACTTTACGTATGATACATGAATCCTCCAACTGGATTATGACACATAGCTTATTTTTATGAATTCATTCAAAAAATATTTATTAAGCACTTATTGTGCCTGGCACGGTTCTAAGTGCTGGGAATTTAATGGTGAATAAAAATGACATACTTTCCACCCTCACAAGGCTTATAATCCATAAAGAATCAATTCAAATAAGATAAACACCAAAAATAGGCAATTATAAAGCAGTATTGCTATGTCTTTGAGCAGTTTTCCATGTCTTTGAGCCCAAGGAAGGCTGAGAAGAAATTAATGTCTGAGAATAAAATGATGAGCCTGGTGGAGGGAGAAGTGGGTTGGGGGAGTGCACCACAAGCAGAGAGAACATTCAATATAAAAGACCCAGAGTGAGCATACGACTATACACTTGAGGAACTGAGATGTCTGCACAGTGGGTTCTGAAGTGTAGAGAAAAGAAATGGGGAGTTATCAGAAATAAGCAGGCAGCCACCGAAACAGAGCACAGTGGCCATAATAAAAAGTTTGGCCTTTGTTTTAAGAGCAATGAATTTTAAGGTTATAAGTGACAAGAGTCAGATTTTCAAGTTTAAGAGTCATTCTGAGAGCAAGTGTAGATAATAAGTTAAGCCAGTAAGAGTGAAGGTCAGGACACTATTTAAGAGTATGGCAACAGGGGTCCCAGACTGGTTTAGTCAGTAAAGCATGTGACTCTTGATTTTGATGTTGCAAGTTTGAGTCCCATGTTGGGTGTTGAGATTATTTAAAAATAAAAGTAAAAAAAAAAAAAGAAAGAAAAGAAACTATGGAAATAACTCCAGTAAGAAATGAGGGTGGTAGGTATTAGAGGAAAAAAAGCAGAAATAAAGCAGTGTGAATTCATAAAAGGGACAAATATTAACAGATGTTTAAATGGTGGTGGTATTAAAGAACCTACATTAT
Organism: Vulpes lagopus; assembly: GCF_018345385.1. NCBI lineage: Eukaryota > Metazoa > Chordata > Mammalia > Carnivora > Canidae > Vulpes > Vulpes lagopus. Next base: position 49,302,080 of record NC_054829.1, on the reverse strand, counting down.
TATTTATTATGAGTAGGAAAGGACATAAGGGATGGGAAGAATCAGTTATGAGTCAAATGGACAAACGATCCCAGGGTGTCTGGCTTAGACTATTAGGTGGATGGTGTTGTCATTCACTCACTGAGACAGGGAACAGAAGAGGAAATACAGGTTTGGGGAAGATTATATGTTCAAATTTCAACATCTTGCATTTAAGATGCATATAGCCCGTCAACCTGAAGCACAAGCTAGAGATTTGGACTGAAGATAGAGACTGAAAATCATCAGCATACAGTGGAAATTAGTCATGGGAATTTAACGAATGGTTCATTGACAGTATATGAAGCAAAGGAGAAAAGTGTTAAAGACATCATTATGAATAGCATCAACATGTATAGAATGGGCAGAGGAAAGAGTCCACAAAATGAGAAGAAATAGTCTGATACATAGGCATATAATGAGGAAAGTGTGATGTTATGGAATCCAAGATAAAAGAAAATGTTCAACAGTATCAAATGCTAGGAAGAGATCAAGTAAAATAAGAATTAAGAAAGGTCCCTAGGAAAAAGGCAAGAGTGGAGATTTAGGTGAAGACATGAACTGATGAGGGTTGAGTAGGGACTCAGAGGTAAGAAAATAAAGTTAGAACGTAAACATACTTTCAATAAGCCTGGCTGTGACGGGAGAGAAAAACTGTGCTCTTATTTTTGTAGGAATATTTGGGATTAAAGGAAATCATTTTATTGCTGTGTGTGTCTTTGTGGGGGTTTAAGACAGGACTATCCTCAGCATGTTTAAGTGATAATTAGGGAAATAAGGAGAATAAAAGGTCCAAGATAATTTCTTGAGAGAGTTCCCTGGAGAAAGAGAGAAAGGATAAAATCCATAGTACAGCTGATGGATTTGATTTAGAAAATAATAGAACACTTCCTCAACTCTAACAGAACGGGAGGGAGGTGGGGGGGAGGGGAAATGAGCACAGAAACAAAAATCTTTGTAGATATGGTGGCATGAACTTAATGATAGAGTAAGAAACTAGTTTGCAAGCAGAGAAAAGTTGAGGAAGTTTGAAAGAGCTCCCAAGAAGAAAGAGAGAAAATCACTGAGAAATACAAAAGAATTCCTATTTACTGAGAATCTGGTTGAGATTGAACAAGTGGAGAAAATAAACTCATACAGAAATCAGATATTTTGTATACTAGACTCCCACTGGTTATATACAGAACTAATGGTGTAAAAGTGAAGAAACTAAGTTCTTGAATTGATCTAAGGTTCAGGTATCGACAAGCAGCTGTGACAGTAGAATCCTTAACATGTTTAGATGTTTTCAATAGGAAATGGAGCTGAAAGCATTCCAAGAGCCTACCTGAAGTGACAGACCAAGACATCTAAAGAGGACAGAAAAAAAAAAAAAAAAAAAAAAAAAAAAAAAAAAAAAAAAAAAAAAAAAAAAATAAAGAGGACAGAGAGAGAAGGAATACCAGGAGAGGGCCCTAAGAGCACAGTAAGGTATACTGGTGCTGGGTTGACAAAGACATGAGTTCAAAGCCTCCTTGTCACTTTCCAATTGTTAGACCTGCAAGAGTGGACTAACACTTCTGTAAATTCTCTGCTGTGAAAAATGGGACGGATAATTCTTATCTAATAAGGTGGTTATGAGATTAAGTAAGATAACGTGTAATTTATGGGAAAATGCCCCTACAGTTTTACAACACAGGGATTAGGTAAGAGTTATGTGCTTGACATACAACAAACATTCAACAAAGATTACCATCATTACTGCTGCTGACAAAGTCAATACCATCATAAATGTCTCAATGAAACGGAAGTTTTTAATAGAAACCATGTAATAAGTATCTCCAAATGCCAACTAGTTAAGTGAACATAAGCTTTCCTCCTTAGAAAAACATATGTAACCATTCAGTGAAATTATGCCATCTCCTCAAAATAATAGACTTTTCTTGTTTGGCTTCAACATTATTTTAGAATAATGTCATGACTTGATTGTTGGTTTATTTTTTATTTGTTTAAAAGACTTTATTTATTTATTCATGAGAGAGGCAGAGACACAGGCAGAGGGAGAAGCAGGCTCCATGCAGGGAGCCTGACACGGGACTCGATTCTGGGACTCCAGGATCACCCCCTGGGCCGAAGGCAGGCTCTAAACCGCTGAGCCACCCAGGGATCCCTGGTTTCTTTTTTAATTATTTTCTAATAACATGAATTGCAGAATAAAATATACTGACTTTAGTCAGTTGAAAGTGGTGAGAGCATAATGACAAAATTGCAATGTCTGCATTCTGAGAGAAAGGGAAAAGCACTAATAGCCACATTCTCATCACTGGCCATGACAGAGGGGAGGAAGGGAGGGGAGAATTTCAGCATGAGCATGGTCTTACAGACTGAACTATAATTTAACAATGACAAAAGCAATCCCATTTGTGGGACGAGGACAATTGGCATTTTTCACTGCATTTGTGAAAATGCAGGTATAGAAGGCAAAGCCAACTAGTCAGGGCTACAGTGCCTGGTTTGGAGACCAGATGCTGCAAAGGTTGGAGGACAGCTGTCTTTTGAAAACAGTGGTATCAGAGAAGACTGTTAGATTTTTCTCAGAACATAAGTGAAGTTCTCTCAACAACCATCTTCTACTAGTTGCAAAGGGATGCCCTCCAGACCTAGGAAATCTTAAGGTCAAGAAGTCTTCTTTTACTTTCAATGATTATAGAGAGTAACCAAACATGTTCATCTTTCATCACATCAACAATAGCCAGTTCAGGATTTGTGGTACCAAAGGTTTACAAAATAAAAGAGATCCCTCTTTATGAAAATATATAAAAATATATGTGTCAAATATGGTACACGGTATTTTAAAAAGACTCAAGCAAGTGAGCAGATTTGTATTAAATGATATTAGCATCAAAGTAAGACTCTCGGGGATCCCTGGGTGGCCCAGCGGTTTGGCGCCTGCCTTTGGCCCAGGGCGCGATCCTGGAGACCCGGGATCGAATCCCACGTCAGGCTCCCGGTGCATGGAGCCTGCTTCTCCTTCTGCCTGTGTCTCTGCCTCTCTCTCTCTCTCTATCATAAATAAATAAAAATAAAAAAAAAAAGTAAGACTCTCTGTCACCCTATCTGCTAATTATGATGATCAGATGATCTATATGAAAGCATTTGGCAAGAGAAATGCCTATACAAAAGCATGATTTTAACTCAGGAAAATGTACACATCTGGCCTTTGACATGTTATCTACCTAAACAAAAGTAATTTTTTAAAAGATTTTATTTATTTATTTATGAGAGACACAGAGAGGCAGAGACATAGGCAGAAGGAGAAGCAGGCTCCTCACAGGGTGCCTGATGCAGGACTCGATCCCCAGATTGGGATCACGCCCTGAGCCAAAGGCAAACACTCAACCACTGAGCCACCCAGGTGTCCCCAGAAGTCATTTTTAACAAACATTTTAATAGCCCACTTCTGAGGAAGAGCTCCTGCAGAAAACTGCAAGTAACCCATGTGGCATAATTCGAGATCAGAGAATGCCACCATCTCCAGACATTTCCCATTAAAGGCTCAGTCATAATCAGATGTCATCTCACTGCTGATGTGATGGAATCACTGCTTCACAACACTCCCTAGGAAGTAATTTCAGCAAATTATTAATCTAAATCTATTCATGGCAATAGATCTAACTTATTGTCCACAGGAAATACAAAGGCTAGAGGACATGCTAAATTTCACACACATGAAATGCACAAAATGTAGAACAGGGGTAATCTAGAAGATAACTTCCCCAAGTCCTCCAACAAATACATTTTTTTTTAAAGAGAGAGAGAGAAGGGACATTTACAGATCACAAGAGACTTAAGTGAAATATCAACTGCATGAAACATGTGGGCTTTGTTTGCATTCTGATTCTTACAAATCAACTGCAACCCAGGAGATAATCCAAGAGATTTGATCATTAATTTTGGTGACTAATGGAATGGGGGGGATGTCTTATCACCTAAAGATAAATTACGCACTGTTAGAAATGAAAAACGAGTAATAAAAGCAGTTCTTTGTGTTTTTCTCTGAGCTATAAAAGAACAATTGACCTCTCCATGCCTGTTTTTTCCCCATCTCACGTGGTGCAGTATTTCCAGAAGGCTGATCTTTCAGTTCAGGCATCAACCTGGCTCTCCCTTCTCCTCTGCCTTTTAGCTCTGCTCAGCCAGTGGGAGGTACTGGCAGGAAATGAGAGGGCAGGAGAAGAGGCAAACCCAAGAACTTATTCTCCTGGCTTTCTCTGTACTGGCTGTGGTTTCTCTACCAAAGCCCAGAACTCATGTTAGGCAGCATTCCCCTTCAGCTATGGCATTCACACGCTGGCAAGAATCATTCTTTCTCCTGTCCTATCAGGGCCAGCTATCTTTCACCCTCTTTATTTTGACTCTTTTTATTATTTTTTTAAAATTACCCAGTTTGCTCCATCTCTTTCTTGCTGAGATTCTTATCAATACACACTCCTGTTCTTTAGATGTAGTAAATAATCAACAAAAGAGGTAACAGTTACTTTATTATTGGATAATTGAGTTATGAGCTATGATCTTAGAAGTCTAGACTGTCAGAACATTGTGATAGCCCTGAAAGATGAGACAGGAACTAAAGAATAAACTCTGCTGGGACCCCATATTGCATAAGGGTGGCTTTATCCATTTAGATTTAGGGAACTCATTAGGTCACATCTGAAAGTATGCAAAATATGCTGACCTTTTAACTAGACCTTATTAAACATTAATCATTTTCTGGCAGAAAGCCTATCCTTGCTATTTTGGTGAATAAAAAGTAGAATTTAATGTGAAATTCTATTCAACAGATGTGGCTAGAGCACACGATTCATTAAGATTTATTTATAAAAGATGCCAATTTGTAGGTCTCTTAAGTATCCCTCTTCCAAAAGCTTTTGCTATTTCTGATCATCCCAATCCCAGGGGAAGATCTTAGAAGTGAGTTATTTGATTTCTTGTTTCCATAAAACTCTACTGTCCAGTTATAGATATTTGATCTCTGATTACAAATTCAGTATGTTTCAAGCTCTGAGACTAGTCCTTTATTACCGGGGAAAATTTTAAAAACCTAGATCAGCCAAATGACTGAGCCAGATGACTCAGCCTTAGGTTAGCTTCATCTTATTTCTAGAAGGGTGATTTCTATCTCATTCATGTGACCAACTGCCAATTAGTCTCATTATTTCCTCTCCTTTTTCTCTTCAGATTTTATATTTATTTTTTAACTTGCCACAGAAATGTTGGACTAGACATGATAAAAGACTCCATCTCCCAATCTCCTTTAGAACTATCTGTTGTTGTATAACTAAGTTTTGTCCAATGGAATATAAGTAACAGTCACAAACATAGCCTCCAAGAAAGTCTTTACAGGGTGGAAGCAAGCCCTTCTTCATGATTTCCTCCACCCTGATGACTAAAGAACAGGTAACAATGATCAGCGTTCCCACAGCTACCGTGGATAACAAATGGCTTTGAGAATAGATGAAATAATTCTTGGTCTCTGACATCATGAAGAACTATGTTAATCCTCAACAGACTTCTAGCTTCTTCACCACAGAGACAGTTCTACCTTGCTGAGGTCATTTACTATTTTTTTTTTTTTGCCATTGTTGTTTAAGCAATTACTATGGTTTCCTTGTTGTTTTGACATCATGTTAGATATATCAATGTCTCAAAGATAGCACCTGTCCTGATTTAAGCTTCTTTTTATATATTGGGACCTAGACCTTAATATCCTAAAGTCAGCATAGAGATGACTGTGTGTCCATATGAACCTCTGAATATGTGCTTGACTTTATTCTATTTCTGCTCTGATACCATTCTGGAAATCTTTTTTGTTAACTTTATCACTTCTCTAAGAATCTGCCTTCTTTTAAACAGTCACTTGTCACTGCCCCTCTGACCCATGATTTGCAACCCTGTTTATATGGCAATCCACTCAAGGGAGGGCACTAGTGCATTTTCTGGTTCAGTAAAAAAGTGAAGATTTCTATCTACTGGCCCTCCTTTTCTAACAAGAGTAATAGTAAAGTCAAAGAAAACAGGGCATTTTCTTTTCTTTCTTTTTCTTTTCTTTTCTTTTTTAAGATTTATCTACTCATTCATGAGAGACACAGACTGAGAGAGAGAAGCAGAGACATAGGCAGAGGGAGAAGCAGGCTCCTCGAGCCCGATGTAGGACTGGATCCCAGATCCCAGGATCACGACCTGAGTCCAAGGTAGGCACCCAACCGCTGAGCAACTCAGGTGTCCCAACAGGGCATTTTCTAGACTAAATAGAGCTCTCTAGTTAGGCTGAAGTATAGGCAGAGATTTGGAAATAGAGGGTGAAAAGATTAAGACTCTAAGGAGTCAGAACATTGATGGAACATTTGAACTATGCAAAATTACATATTTAAACGTCATGTCATGTATCAAATTCCAAATATATAAAATAGAGCATGTTTTCAAAATGCATTGGTCATTTTTGTAATATATATTATATAGACATTCCTCATACATACATACATTATGCCTTCATTCAGAAAACTTTCCAAAGAATTTCTGAATTCCCTAATCCTACCAAGAGAATATGTCTTTAAGGTAAAGACACATAACCCTATAATTTTAATGAATTTCCATTTCAGTAGCTCTTAAGTTCCTAAGTGGTTTCATTTGGTCGCTGGGTCTGGGGAGCAGGAAGAAATTTCAGTGAGAGGTTTCAATAGAAGATAAGGGAATTCTCAGAGTGTAGTGGGAAAATGAGAATCAGAGAAAGAAGAGTGATGTCCTATGCATGTAGATTTCTATTATATGATCAGGTATTCTTGACTTTCATAGTCTGTATCAAGCTGATAGGTGCCAAAAAAAAAAAAAAGTCTATCATTATGACTGGATTTCTGTTCTTTCTCCTTAGTGAACTGTAAACTTCTCAAGGGTAAGGATTCAATATCTTTAAGATTATAACCTTACTTGGTTAAGGCTCAAAACAGTTTTAAATGAGATACAAATGGCTGAATATCATCTGCCTAGATTCATAGACATCTTTAAATTGATGAATTTCTTGTATAATCATCACCCCCCATCTTGTATCTGAAAAGATCTTCATTGCTTATGTCATTTCATCATAGGTTTCATATTAAGAATAAGTTGAGCTTTCCTTTAATTATGATGGATTGCCAACTGACTTACAAAGAAAATAACTTCATAGCTGATTTTAGGGAAATCAGATGTTTCCAAAACACTTGAAGCTACAAATGACAACAGTAACTAGTAAGCCTCATCATGTCCACACAAAGCCTCTTATTACAGGACTTATCAATATTATATGCCCTTAAAATGAATACATAATTCCACAGGACCTATAATTCAAAGTATGATATTTTAGGAAAGAAATTTGTTTGCTATCCTGAGTCTTGGTTTATTCCTTTTTTTTAAAGTTTATTTATTTATTTAAGTAATCTCCACACCCAACATGGTCTGAAACTCAGGACCCAGAGATCAAGAGTCACATGTTCTTCCATGAGCAAGTGAGTCAGCCAGGTGCTCCAATCTTGGTTTATTATGGGAGGTGGAGATAAGAAGTTAAGTGGATTAGTTGAGATGGGATGCCTGGGTGGCTCAGTGGCTGAGCTTCTGCCTTTGGCTCAGGGCATGATCCCCATGTCCCTGGGTCAAGTCCTATATCAGGCTTCCCCATGGGGAGCCTGCTTCTCCGTCTGGCTGTGTCTCTGCCTCTCTCTCTGTGTCTCTCAGACTAAAATAAATAAAATCTTAAAAAAAAAAAAAAAAAGGATAGTCAGGATAACATTTATAAAACGCCCAGCATAATGCCCGACACATGGTGATTTCAAAAAATAAATGTCATATTTTTTATATATATCCCATAACTTATCTTACCTATCCCACAGGATTGTTATGAGGAATACGTGAGATTATGTATGTAAAAGCTCTCTGTAGATTATCAATTACTAAACAGGTATTAATGAGAGTTTTTAGTAAAGTAACTATATTATTCCCTACATTTTAATATCACCCATTTTGTCATTAAATTTTAATACTGAGTGGTGAATATTTCAAAGCCCTTTTCGAGAAATCCTTTATTTTACAATGCCTCATGTTTTAGCAAATAATCATATAAACCATGTATTATGGGCTGTATTCTTTCCCTCCCAAATTCATATGTTAAAAGTCCTAGCCCCAAGTACCTTAGAATGTAATCATATTTGGAGATAAGGTCTTTAAAGAAGTGATTAAGTTAAAATGAAGCCATTGTTATGGATCCTCATCCAAACTGCTGGTACTCTTGTAAGAGAGGAAAGTAAGGCACACAGAGAGATACCAAGGACTAATCTGGGGAAAGAGACAAGCATGTGAAGAGAAGCAAGAAGGTGCCCAACTACAAGCCAAGAAGAGAGAGGCCTCAGAAGAAACTAACTCTGCCAGCACCTTCATGTTGGGTCTTCCTGCCTCCAGAACTATAAGGAAATAGATTTTTGTCAACTTCCTCACGTGGGGTATTTTGTTATAGCAGCCTTAGCAAACTAGTATACCATGTCCAAAAGAAGTGAAAGTTGTAAATTCATTTAAAACTCTTAATGTTCTTTCTGATTTCAGGTTAGGAAGAAAAAAAAAAAAAAGACATGTTGACTTTATTCAGAAATAACTAATTCTGTCCCACATACCTGTGATTCATCACATTCAGATTTAAAGCATGACTGTTCTCCAATGCCTTCTAAATGAGCTTCAGAACATGTTTCCTCACTCTTAAAATTAAGAGATTAGACCAGTTGAGTCTCTTAGACTGTTTACACAAGCTGCCATTCTTGAATCCTTTGATTTTGAACCAGATAAGTAAAAGTTTGGCTGAATCACTAATCTATACACCTGGTCAAATTTACGGGAAGATTTTTTCTTTTAAAGATTTATTTATTACTTCAGAGAGAGAGAGAATGAGCAGGGGAAAGGAGAGAGGGTGAGAGAGTGGAAGCAAACTCCCCACTGAGCAGGGAGCCTGACCAGGGACTCGATCTCAGGACCCCGATCCAAGGACCCCGAGTTCACGGCCTGAGTGGAAACCAAGAGTAGGTCGCTTAACTTGACTGAGCCACTCAGGCGTCCTCTCTGGGAAGATTTTCACCAGAATACAGAAAAATTAGACAAAAATAAGAATATTGCAAGGTTTTTTAAAAATCTAGTAATACAGTTTGAAGTACTTTTGTTTATTCCGAGATATTATAATTCTATTTACTTAATTTTTTTTTTTTTTTTTTATAAAATGTGTCCTTTCTTTGAAAGGACATAAGTAGGGTTTGTTTTTGTTTTTAACATCGTACTTAGCAAAATAAATAGTATGAAACCTCAGGACAGACAGAATATATATCTGCATATATATCACTTTACCATTAAATTCAATAGTCCTTAGACCTAAACCAGAAGCCTGGTTTGGCCTTCTGTCCCAAGCGGCCTTGGATTTAATGCATGCTCATTCAAAGACATTTGCATCACTAAATTGAATCCCATAAAGAGAGTACTAACATCTCCTTGAATTCTGAAGTATCCTTAGTTTATTTTTCCTGTCCTTCAAGCAAGACTCCTTTCCACATATGTGTTAGAGTGAAATTATAAACAGACTTTTAAAATAATAAAAATCAAATATTTTTGAAGATGTTCAATGTGTACATACACAATGACATAGTAATTTATTACTTTTTCAATCAAATTATTGATTATATGGTGTTTATTATCTTTACTGTACCTGGGTTAGTCATACTAAATATGTTATAAGAAATGATAATTTGAGTATTGATAGTTTTAATATGCTTAATAAAACCTAGTTATTGACTGTATTAGGTGCATTTACTTTTCACTTTTGTTTTTTGACCTGCCTACATTGATTTTCCCTCCCTTGTATTTTTCTCTGAAAAGATTTATCTGACTCTAAAATGTTATAAAATTGTTGGGTAAAAAGTTAAAAGTCATCAGCTGCTAAGTATTCCCTAAAATTCATCATATTTAGTAAAAACTTTTTTTCATATTTTTTATCTAACAATATGACATTTTGTTTGTTATTAAAATATTCAAGGTGCAAGCTTTCTCAAAAGTTTTTTTTTCAAGTTTTGAAAATATGTATTATTTTATTTTACTTATTCTGAATTACTTCAAAAAAAAGTGCATCAAAGACTATAGCACTAATGGATTGAATACCATTAACAAACAGTATTCTCACATTCTGGAAGAGCACTTAGGAATAAAACTGTCTGATAGTTTTTATTTTGAGTTAAGTATATGCATCTGATGTGAAAGCAATTAATAAAGCTTTTGAAAACAGTTAAAAATTTGATCAGAGTAGCACAACTTCATATGATCACAAAAAAAAGCCTCCTTTTCTCTCCTTTAGGAAAAACTCTGTGGGAGCTAAAGATATTACAGTCTTTGTTTATCATCTTGGTGATGGGATAAGCTATGCAAGAATGTCTTCTTCCACTTGTATGTACCTTATTTTCATATCTTTTTATATACACTCTCAGGTTTTCACTTTTATTAAGAATGCTTTAGTATCTGGGTTTTATCGAATTTGTATGCTCACCAAATATTGACTCCAGATCTGAGTTTCAAAGTTCCTGCTTATTAAATTATAACAGAAACTCACACAGCATGGTAAATGAAATGGTAAACACTTAAATTACTTTATAAACAGGCACTAAAAGAAGAAAGAGACAAAGAAAAACAGGAGGAGCAGAAGGAGAAGGAAGAAGGGAAAAAAAGAAAGGAAGGAAGGACCTAAACCTAGGACCTAAATATTCACATATTTCAAAACTGCCTGTTTCAGTAGCTGCCTGAACAAAAATGAGCTTCTTGAAAATTCTGAATTAAAGAAAAAAAGAAAAAAGAAAAATCACCTATATCAAGTTACCTGATTACAGATGAAGTTCAAATAGAATCTGGACATACCAAGTGTTTGACTTTGCAATCTTTATTTCACATAATTACTGTGGTGATCTCTCTGAGTTTTATCAATTCTATTTCAACAATATGGATGCATCATCTCTAAAGAGTAGGTATGTATAATTCTATATATGTATACTGAACCCACTAATCTGCTATTCCTGAATTGTATTAGAATAGTACAATTTTCTGATTGAGTGACAACCACATGAGGACCTCCCTTAAAGCAAATGTGACTGATGCTAATCTGTGTTGCACAAATCCTCAGTGAGGGTACTAGCCCTCCAGAGAAATGTCCTCCTTGATTTCTAAGTTGGTTCTTAGGAGTTTACTTTCTTATATAAACAGTGTGAGAAGAGTTACCTAGTAAAGTCAAAATGGAATTATTAGTAGTTTATAGGTAAAATAGGATTTCATGGTCTCATCTAAAAACTGAATTAGCATGTATAACACAGCTTTCATGACATAATATGCATGAATTCTAAGAAACAACTAAGAAAATCTGAACAAAATCTAACTGTAAACACAATAAAGTTCCTTTGGGGGAATCTGCAGTTTGTTTTCTACACTATTCAGTGGGATCTCAACTAAACAGGTGCTCAAGTATATTATCATAGAAATCAAATAAAATTCAATTCCTTCACCTCCATCCATTCCTCAATAGTATATTATTTCTGAAAGACAAGATGGAGCTCTTTCTTTCTTTTTTTCCTTCTGGATTAGAAGAAAGACATGCCTTTGTGAGCACAGCTGGAAAATGTGCCTCTTGGTGTCCCAGCCCTGCCTTTCCCGTCTGCTCAGGTTTACCCATGGAAGCTGTAGCTGGCAGTATGCACAGCTGTTGAGGGAGAGATAACTTTGCCCAGAATAAAATGAGTGAAGCTCTTCACTCCATGAAACACAAAGAGCTGACCGTGCTAGAATGGGCAGCACCACCAGAGCCATGCTGCTGACCACATGACCCCTTGCTCCTGCTAAGCTGCTTGGTGCCATAACCAGCCCTGGTGGACAGAAACTTGGGAAAGGCCAAGAAAGCTCAGCATTTCTACTCAAATAGTAATTTCTTCAGTTTTAGTCTCTTATTTCCCCCACGTTAGGCAGTCATTCTAGATAGCAAGTAGTTACTTACTCTAAGTAGAAATATCACCAGAATATGGTAGAAAGGAGACCCAGAAGGAAGAGCATTAAACATGGTCTTAACCTTCTCTTTCTTGCATAGCATATTGCTTCACTGGCCCATTGTAAAGAAGTTTCCCTACTCCTTCTGTTTACAAATATTTATAGCTATAGTATGCCACCACAGCCTAATTTGATGCCAAGCCAAAACATATTCATTCTTTTAATCTTTCCTTATAAATCAATACTTCCAACTCTTTCATCATTTTTGTGGCTGTTCTCGGAAGCTCTTTTAATTTATCTAAATCTTTTTTAGAGCTGAGGTGCCAAAAACTCAATCACAAAGGCAATCTCAATAACCATGCATGCAGGAAAAAAGAAAAGGGGAGGGAAAAAAACCCTAAAAAACAGCTTCAAACCATTCTTAAAAGTCCTACTTCCAGTAGCTGCAATCATTGCAACACAACCTCTTCTTCTCAAAGCACAAGGGGCATTCAAGTGTCCCTTCACATAGCAGAGAACTTCCCACATTGAAGGCTTTAGGGCTCTATGAGGGAGGCAAGGAAAATGACTAGGGAGTGCTGGATTGGAGAGTCCCATGTATCAATCCCTCCTGGGTAAGAGTATCTTTTCAGCAGAGAGGGTATTGTTAAATGACAATGCCCCCAGGGACTCTGGGTATGATTTATTAGTCCACAAAATATCCAAGAAAAAAGGGATCTGTTCCAGAGTTTCCCTAGAGAGAGTGGTTCTTTCTCATCTCAGGATTGGCCAGGATGAAACTGTTTTCCATGGTCTCTCTTAGTAAAGTCTAAAATAACAGTCAAATAGATATTCCTTCCTAATTCTCTTCATCCTTCACCTGGTTACTTATATATCAGAAAGTTATACGGTAGTAAGTGGTCTATTTATTAGCTAATAAAATGGTCCATATAACATGTTCATCTGTTACAAATAATGTGTAATATACATTTTTTATTTTTTATAAATTTTCCTTTTTTAAATTTTTATATATTTATTTGAGAGAAAACGAGCCCAACAGGGGAAAGAGTCAGAGAGAATATCCAAGCAGACTTGTGCTGAGTGTGGAGCTTGACACTGGGCTGGATCCCACAACCCATGAGATTAGAACAACCAGAGTCAAAACCAAGAGTCAGACACATAATCGACTGAGCTACCCAGGTATCCCATATGTAATATATTTTTAAAGTATATATAATTACTTAAATTTTACCTTCCAGCTAATTAATCATTAATCAATACAGATTGAGGTCCTTAGTTTGTTTATTATTATTATTATTATTATTATTATTATTATTTGTCTTTGCAAAGTGAACATATTATTTCATCAGAGCTTTAAAAAATGTTATATATACCTCCATCCACATAATAATACTTCTATCTAAGCAGATTTGAACTCCTTAAAAATTATATGTGATAGTGTGTTCTACCAAATTTAGGTATATTGCAATAATTTTCAGTTTCACTTTGGCCCACTAGTTTTGCTTCTAAGGGGAAAAAAGAAAAATAAAGGAAGAAAATAAACTGTGTGTAAAAATAAGAACTGATGAACAGAAACCTCAATCTATATGGTTAGAACTGTGATAAAAGATGAGTTCCAGAATCTAATCATCTGTCATCAAATGAAGGACTGAGAGATGTAAATAAGAACTCAGTTGGATTTGATGAGCTAACATCACCAAGGAATACAAACATAACTGAGCTATCTTCATTGTTCTTCACTTTACAGGAACAGATGAAACACAGTGGGATTAATTCATCCATTAACTATTTGAGTAATTTCACATAAACTTAAATTTCGTGTCTTTGCAATAACACCCCATCCATCTTTGCTTCAGCATATAATAAAGCCTAGAGTTTTCAAAATCATTTATATCTTTCCTACAGATGTATGTCTCTTAAAATGTCTTCAAGCCAGTAATATTTTATTCAGTATTACTCCATTTGCAACCCACCTCTTCTGAATCATAAATCATGTGCTTTTGACTCCCATTTAATTTAGGTACACAGATGTCAATTGCTGAAGCAATTTTTATCTCACTTTTTTGACTAGGAGTAGATACTACTCAATATAAAGTCCTAAAATACTTTCCATCTTAAACAACATTCAGAAAGGGCAGAAAAGTGTTTTAAGTTTCTCATTCTGGAAAAATAGACTAGCTTTTGAATTAAATTTAAGAGACAAAACAAAACCAAAACAAACTCTTCATGAAATCCACCATTTTCCAGTAAATAATAGAAGACAGATACCAAAATGCTTGTAAAGGACTAATGTGTAGTAAACTTTTCATTAGCCAGGAAAACATTTAATTTAAAGTTATAATTAGTTTCTACTTTTCATACAGAATTAATTTGATTCTAGTACTACCAAAAAAATACTATTTCTAAGGTAAGCAAATGTAGATTTTCTAGTTGTGGGTAACACATTCGCAAAGTAAAACTACAGAATGATGGGTCATAAACTAACTACCAGACCTCTGTGAGGGAACCACTCTAAAAATTGTTATTCTTTTTCTTCTGCAGTTGGTTAACACCAAAACAAATCTAATTTAAACAAGAGCAACAATTACATGCATGTGCATCTTGACCTCCTAATCCCCTTCTGAAATTCAGTTTTCTTTGTTTTAGTTAATTTCCTTGCTTGGCCAGTCTTCCTTTTGGCATTTCTCCAAACCTGACTTCAGGTTAAATGACTCTAAATAAGACTGTCAATTATGAAGGTGATATTCTTATTATTAGGGAAAATAAAAATATATCTTTGCGAAGGTAGGGTATTCTTGAAATGTAAGATTTATTATTTTCCCCTTGAGGATCAAAGTAAATTACCCTATGTTAGCCACACTCTTTAAAAAAAGGAAGTTACGTCACATTAATCTGAAACTGAAAAAAAAAATCTGAAACTGAGATGAATAAATGATGCTTCAGACCTAGCAAATGCTGACTTTACCAAAATGCATTCACAAATCAAATACTTCTTCCATCTAGATTAGATCACTGATCTCTATTTGGGTAAATATTTTGTAGGTCTATTTCTTATTTATGTATGTATAAATGTGTGTAAAATTTTGTGTACAAACACTAGGGAAACTTATATACAAGTTACCATATTCCATATTAAATAATCTCCTCAAATAAATTTAAATAATGTTCTACTCAACAAAATAGTTTGAATATTGTATTATTCAAACTAATTCTAGTCATTGAAATATTCACCATTGCTAAATTCATAGAATTCTGTCTGCAATTTTGCAAACTACTAGTCTCAAATATCCTACCTACTCCAACTTCTCAGCATAGTAGCTAATCATCTCTGCTTTTCTCCTTTTGCTCTGGCAATACCCACTGTGTAAGACACCCCTTCTGTAAACACTAATGAAAATCATATGCTTGCTTTAAGTTTCCAGTTAAACTTAAACCTCAAACCTCAAATGGTACATCCTTTTCTATATTTCCATTTTACTAAGTTGATTTTATACTACCTAAACACTTATAAAATCTTGTCTCCTGTTTTTCTGGTTAATACCTTGCTGAGGGTATGCTTTATATCTCCAACCTTATAACAAATTCATCAAGAGTTAGGGATATAACCTTTATCTAGTAGACAGAAAAACTGAAATTTAAAAGTATGTCTTGGCTTGGGAAAAAAAATACCTCTTGACTTGAAATAGTCCTTAAAAGACACCAAAATAAAATAGGCGAAAAGGAGTCACATAAAATAAAAATGATTTTTACAATTTGAAATAAACTTGGTAAGTCGGAGATACCTTTATTCTTCTCTCAAACAAAATTGTAAGCCAGAAGTCAGTGGTATGACACTGGATTTTTCCAACAGGAAGTTTAGTTTAATTAAACTTAGTTTATTGTATTATTAGAGTACAATTATGACCTTTTAAAATTATGCATAAGACATTTTCAAATACTGACCTTTCTAATTCAATGAATTACTAAAATATAGTATAAAATTATAAAATCTACAGTTAGTACATAAAGTCTCAAACACACACCCAAGTTCCTTATTTGGAAATATCAATCTCTCTTAGTCATATAAATTAATGTACTGACTCTCTCCAACCATGAATTGTATTCAAGGCAGAATTTAATATATTCTCATAAAATATTAACATTATAGTAATTAATCATTTTGGCTCCAGGCACATTTTTATATTCTAAATAGAACCAAGAGAATCACAGAACCAGATAAATAGCTTGAGGATAATAATGCAAAAAGTAGTTGCCTAGATAGTAATATTCCTGCAATTTCCTCATCCCCAAAATGTGCTAATTGAGAGGCTGCATTTGAATTTTAAATTTTCCATAGCCTTAATGGTTTTCCAACCATTAAGAATACATTGTAACAACAATGTATTCTCATTTTCATTGAAAGAGTACCAGAAAATAATATAAACCAAGGTAATTTCTAGATCTATAACTTGATATTTTATTTTATATCACAGAATCATATTTCTCCTTTTTTGGATAAAAATGTCTGTTTTTTTCATTTTATGTCTGAGAACATTTTAAGTACTCTGTTTTTTGAATTAAACATTTATAATATATGCTGCAAATTTACATTATTCATTTTGAATATAATTTACATTAAAATATATAATTTCATTTTACAAAATATTCTAAGATTTTATAAAGCATTCAATATTTAGAAAAGGAATTGTGAAGAAAATGGTGGTGATTAATTATCTCTAATTAGTGAATACCTTAGAAACGTCATGCCCTTTGTTTAAACATAATGTTAGCTGAAATGCATTTAAGAAAAAAAAAAAGCATGAAAATATTTCTATTATTAATGGGTAGAAGATCAAACTACAATGACTGAAAGAAAAAATAGATATATATTTGAGTACATTAAGATTTATATGTTAAAAGACAACCAAAACAAAGTAAAAAACAAATGATAAAATATTTGCAACACAAATGATAAGCAAATGTTAATATCCTTAATATATAAATAGCTCCAATAAGTTTTAAGAAGAAAGCAAACAAACTTGATAGGAAAGAGCAAAGGAAAAGAATTAGCAATTCACAAAAGAAGTATTTTAAATTGCTAATCAACATATGAAATATGAAAAAACATGAAAAATGTTCCCTCTTATTTGTAGTCAGAGAAATAAATGTAAATTAAGTCAACAGTGAAATACATATAAAATTGGCAAATTTAAGAAAATTTACTATATCCAGTATTGGTAGAGACACTGTGGAATAGTTACTCTCGTGAACTCTTGGTTGGGAGTATGAATTACTTAATTATTTCATGAAAATCAATTTAACAACATATATTACAATTAAGGATGATATTGATTCAGTAACTCTGCTCTAAGGAATCTGGCCTATAGAAATTAATATATTCTTATAAAGAGCATATGTACAAGGATGAGTATTGTGTAACTTTGTTTATAGTTGTGAGAAACAGGGAGTCTAGCCTATAGAAATAAACACATTACTTATAAAGAACATATGTACAAGAATAATCGTTGTAACTTTGCATACAGTTGCAAAAAATTAAGAGGTGAAATAACTACTTTTGATTATCAAATGTTTAAGTTAATTTTGTTATACCAACTTTATGGAATATTGTGTCATTGTTAAGAATGAATTATGACATTTTTTTGGCTTGGAGGAATACACATGGTATGTTTTTAAACGAGAAAAACAATTTACATTGCAGAGTAATGCAAACACCAGCTTTATCCCATTCTAAAAAGTCATACAATAACCCTTCATATGTGTGCATGTATTAATTTGTATTTTTATAAGTTTATTTGTTTTATATGTTTGTAAGCATGTGAGACCAGCATGGGATAGACATACAATAGGCAATTACCTTTGCTTATTTGGAGGGTCTGATGAAAAGGAAGAGTGAGGGAGATTATTGTTTTTCTTTATATGTATCAACACTAATTCAATGTAATGACTTTGGAAAATATTTTGACACCTTTAAAATTAAGACTGTAAAAGATAAAGTATATTAATCCTAGGATATCAGTTCAAAAATATCTATGATCCTAGCTATATATCCAAGAGAAATGAAAGTATACATCCATATGAAAATTTGTAAACATTCATAACATCATTATCTGTAACAGCCAGAAGGTAGACCATATTTCCATCAACTTGATGAATAAACTATGGCATATCCATATAATGGAGTATCATTTAATAATAATAAGCAATAAAGTTTTGATACGTGCTTCAATATGGATGAACCATGAGAACATTATACTAAGTGAAATAAGCCCATCACAAAAGTTCACATAGTATATTATCCCATTTATGTGAACTGTCCAGAAAAGACATGTCTATAGGTACAGGAAGGTAGATTAGTGTTTGGCTAGGACTGAGGAGGATGGCAGGAGGAGGATGGTGAGAGTCTGCTAAAAGGTTGAGGGTGTCTTTTGATGATGATAAAAATGTTCTAAAATTAGATTGTGGTGATGGTTGCACAATTTTGTGAATATATAAAAAACATTCAAATGTACACATTAGTGGGTGGATTCTATGATATTCAAAAGATAGCTAAAGAAAGCTGAAAAAATAACAACCTTTTATGAATATGTAAAATGTATCGTAACAAATTTTTAAATGTGCATGCTCATTAAACCACATACTCTATAACTGACATTAAACAAGAATAAAGTACTCCATATAAGTAGAATTTCTTGTTGATTGAACACTTCCACTTGAAATATAAATATTGGGATCCCTGGGTGGCGCAGCGGTTTGGCGCCTGCCTTTGGCCCAGGGCGCGATCCTGGAGACCCGGGATCGAATCCCACGTCAGGCTCCCGGTGCATGGAGCCTGCTTCTCCCTCTGCCTGTGTCTCTGCCTCTCTCTCTCTCTCTCTGTATGACTATCATAAATAAAAAAAAAAAAAAAAAAGAAATATAAATATTTTCTCTTCAATTTTAGATTATTTTAGTTATGAAAATTTTGAAACTTTGTTATAAACCTACTTGACTTCTTAAACAATGTCTAATAAAGATATATCATTTATATATTAATATAAACAAAAGATATATCATTTATCTATTAATATAAAGATTATAAAAAAAAGTTCCCCTAAGATTTCCCACTAATTTTCTTTGATAGTAGAGCTGATTAAATATACATCTAAATAAGGGTAAAAGAATAAATCTCATTTAAGAGAAAGCCCAAGTTTTCACAAATAATGTACCTGACCTTAAATGCATAATATATTATGTGATCAGTTTTGATTATTCAGATGTCATTTTCCTCAAATTGTGGTTCTTCTCTGCTTTGTGTAAGTAAGATTGTCTAACGATAAGAAAAATGGAATATAGTATCCCAACTTTCAATCTGGGCAAGGCTCCTGATATTGTTTGGTATTGAAATTGCTAAAATACTCGTATCTATTTTTACTTCTTGAGGGATTAAAATTATTGTCAGGATATCTACTTTCAGACTGCAGCTTTCAAAACATGGTTTGTTCAGCAATGAATTCAGCCACTAACATTTTCAAACTAAACATCAAAATGGTTTCAAAATCTGTGACAGATCAATTTAGGGGTGTTATACGTGAGCAAGAAAAAGTCGCAGGTGCTGGAAAAAAACACACACTGGATTTGCTTCTATGGTTTCCTGCACATGGCTTCCTCAAGCTGGTGTAAGTTATTATTTAGAATTTGATGTATGTGACCCTTTCTGTTCCAATTTTGTACTTGCAATTGTATGTCTTCCAAAATTTATACACATACCTATTCATTTATTAGATGTCAGATGTATTAAATATAAAACCTATTACTTGTCCCAGTGTGCCCCCTCCCAGGCACAGTCATCTTCAATTCAATTTTCTTTTAACCTGACCTTATCCCCATAACTAATCATTTATCAACATTTCCACAAAAAAAAAAATTTTTAGTGTGTTCTAGTGGTGAGAGCTTGAATTTTGAAGTCCAATAGAGTTTCTCTTGAATTCTAGCTCAGCTAGAATCCAAGCATTTACTTGATCGCTTACTTAACGTTCCCAAATGTATTTCCTCATTATAAAAATGGAGAAGATACTACAGCAGCCTTTCCTTACCCAAAGTATGACTTTCTTGTTTCAGTTCCCTGCAGTCAACCGTGGTTCCGAAGCAGATGATCTTCCTTCTGACATATTGTTAGGTTCACCGAAACCAAACGCTACATCACAGCGTGTCCATCATTCACCTCACTTCATCTCACCACATAAGCACTTCATCATCTCATGTCGTCACAAGTGGAAGGGTGAGTTGCCTTTTTTTAAAGATTTTATTTATTTATTCATGAGAGGCACACAGAGAGAGGCAGAGACATGGGCAGAGGGAGAAGCAGGCTTCCTCTAGGGAGTCCGATGCAGGAATCAATCCCAGGACCCTGGGATCACGACCTGAGCTAAAGGCAGATGCTCAACCGCTGAGCCACCCAGGTGACCCAAGTGAGTTGCTTTATAGTAAGATTTTGAGAGAGAGACCACATTCACATCAATTTTATTACAATCTATTTTTACAACTCTTCTATTTTATTATGTTATTGTTGTTAATTTCTTACCATGCTTAATTTATAAATTAAACTGTATCGCAGGTACTCATGTATAGGAATAACCACAGTATACATAGGGTTCAGTACTACCATTGGTCTCAGGTATCTGCTAGGGATCTTAGAACTACTCTGTAGTTCTGCAAAGGGGTTAAATTACTCACCATTAATACAAAAAAGTCTAATACAGTGTCTCTTCCCCCCAGAAAATCACTCAAATGTAGTTAATTCTCTTTTTTCTTAAGTCCTTAGCCTGCAATTTCCATCTTACTCAAATCTTATACTTGACTTAATCTTTAGTCTATACCACATACTACTGTGAGTTTTATCTTTCTAAAATATACTTCATGTCTTCACTGCTCAAAAATCTTCAATGCCAGGTTATAAGATTATCTTGCCAAATAAACTGGAAATGCTTTAGCTTAACCTTTAAGATCCTTCTTAATTTGGCTTCATCTTCCTTTCATTTCAGTAAAACTGATATATATTTGATATAATCTGTTCTCCCCTAAATCTGCCATTTTCCTAATGTCAGTCTTTTAAAAAAAGGAATATTAACTTTTAATTTGTTTACCACTAATTCTGTGATTACATGTTTTACAATTTTCTTTTCCCTTAAACAATATAATGACATTTTACTTGTAATAATCATCACAATTATCCAGATTGCAAGTTTTACCTACTTTGTAAAACTAATCCTAATTATCCTAACCAGAAGCCGTATGTTCTATTTCTAACTTCTAAAACGGTAGTTTTTAGAGCTCATAAGGTAATTTTGTATTATTAAGTGTTCAGAACTTATTTTCTTTCTATAGTTTCTCTTATTTTTGTGTCTTCTTGTGTTTTTTTTTTCAAGATTTTATTTATTTATTCATGAGAGAGACAGAGACAGAGAGAGAGAGTGAGAGAAGCAGAGACAGAGACACAGGCAGAAGGAGAAGCAGGCTCCATGCAGGGAGCCCGATGTGGGACTTGACTCCAGGATCATGCCCTGAGCCGAAGGCAGGCGCTAAACCACTGAGCCACCCAGGGATCCCCTGTGTTTTTCATACGCACACACACACAAAGCACAACACACATAAAAAAAGTACTTTGTGCTCGGTGGCCTTTTGGAAAACCTGATTTTCTCTTCCTTTGTCTTTTTCCTTTCAGTTCAATCAGCCAGATGAGTTGGTAATGCATGTTTCTGACCAGCAAAAAAATAAAATTCCATTGCATTCACTTTATAAGACAGGGAAGATTCTGTTAAATATCTTTAAAATGATGAAAAGGCATTTTGCACATTTCACTTGAACAGCAAATACAATTTATTCCAATGCCTCAATCTCAAAGCATGTTCATCAATTTTATTTCATGTTACTTGCATTTTAATTAGTTTTAGGGTTTTCATCATTTTTAAAAAGATTTTATTTATTTATTCATAATAGAGAGAGAGAGAGGCAGAGATATTGGCAGAGGGGAGAAGCAGGCTCCCTTCCATCTTCCCCATCTTCCTTTCATGGGGGGTGGGGGGAAGAGCCCCATGTGGAACTTGATCCCAGAACCCCAGGATCAATCCCTGAGCCAAAGGCAGACTCTCAACCACAGTACTGAGCCACCCAGGTGTCCCTCATATTTTGTTTCGATTATCTATGTGCATAATACCAAGAGTTAAACTGAAAAAAAAGGCAGTACATTTCCTTGTTGCCATGATGTGTATACCATGCCATTCCAGCAAAGCATGTAATTACTTCCAAAGCAAGAGTACTAAGCAGTCACTGTGTGTAGGGAACTGGACTTAGGTACTGTAGGATTCAAGAAAAATAAAAGTCCACAGTCTTGAATAGCTTTCAAATTCAACTGGGGCAAAAAAATAGCAAGCAAACGTGAACTTTCCTAAAGATTAATTATAAGTAATTGAAAAACCCAACATTTTAATATCTAGAGTAACAATGAAAATTCAGTCTCTCCCTGGTCAAATTAGGCTCCTCTGCATTCTCTTTTCCACTAGGCCCTGACTTTTTAGCTTCCATATTTGGCTCTGCATTGTTCAATTTTAGCAAGAATCCTGCTGAGTCAGTTCAACCAGAATCCCCCACCTATAATATGTGAACAAGTTCCTCATTCCCTACCATCTCCCAGGTGATGTCTGGTCTTCCTGGACTGCATTTAGCAAGAATTCTATTAGGCTATTTAGCCAATATCCACCCTACCTTTTACCCCTAATGCTTCCTCTTAGTGATTTTTCCATCCACTGATCCCTACCTTGCTTTTCTGGCTTAATTCCCACTTACTCTTATTGTATTTGGAGTTGAGCCCAATCTCTGTCCTCTAACACAAAACTCCATGTACTGGGCCTCTTGGATAAAGTCTGTCTTAAATTGTCTTTAACAAGCATCATGAATAATTTTTCATTAAGAACATTGGTGAAATATGACATAAAGAACTGGATAAAGAAAAGGTTAGTTTCTTTGGATTTAAAGAGGCAAATTTTAGAGTAGTGAGCCCTGCAATTAATGAAATAAATTAACATGACAAAAAAGCTGTGGTTTTCTGTAGAAGGAAGAGATGGCTATTTAGAGGGAGAAGGTATATAAAAAGTAGAGAGGAGGAATATGAAAACTGAAATTTAGGGCATAACACATTGAACTGGTGAAAGCAGAAGGTTCAGAAGATCAAAGATGATAAAGTTGAAGACGAACATACTAGGTTAATTAGTGGTACATATTAAATGTTTGTCTAATAAGGTCTATGAATTAACTCACCATTGCATGCAATTTGTGATTATTTAAGGAAACAATAAAATTCTATTTGAAATGTGTTGACAACACATCCTCCTGAACACAGATTGCTAAGAATTTCTTATGCACAAGTAACTCTATCATTGGGTGGATGATCAGCTGATTGTGATCATGCCTCAGATAAAATGCTGTGATCTATGGACTGCTTAAAGGCAGCCTAAGAGCAAGTACTCTTGTATAGTATTCCATAGACTAACAGATATAATATGGTGTGCTCTATTGGTTAGTTACTAGTCCATCAGTCTCTCAGATATCTAAATATAAGAAACATACCCAGAGGCTTATAAATAACAGTAAAATGGAAACTGATAATCCTATAGTCATAGCAGCAAAGTTCAGGAAGCAGTGAAGAAAGTAGAGATCTCAGACTTGGTATCTCTGACAGAGGCATTGGGACTGAGTCAAGAGGATGGAATATTATGAGAGTTGCTGCCAAGCTATGAGAGGAGCTCTAATATCCAGACAACTCCGAAGTTGTGCTAGGTTGTACCAAAGCTAAGTAAATTCCCTTCACTTTCCTAATTCATTTAATGCAAACTCATAATGACCTTAAACTCCATAATCTTAAAACCTAGAAAGAGTTGAATGTAGACATTCTATCTTATTTTTCTTCAAATTAACTTTCTAAGATCATTTCTCATAGAACTGTTAGATTGCATTACTTTTCCTCTCCTCCCCTGCTCCTTCTTTTTTCTCTCTGGTATTGTAGTGATGACACTTGGAACTACTAATCAGATTTACCATTATTTGCATCCCCTCCTCTACAACCTAGAATATCTCATATTTTTATGTTCTGCAGTATGGATGAGAGAGCGAGTTTACCACCTACTGCCATCAAAATCACTGCTCTTGATTGCTGGGGTGGGTGCCACAGTACTTCCACACAGCTCCCAGTGGCTCCATCCCACCTGTTAAACCCACTTAGAGACTCCCCAGTGCAGGAGAAAATATTGCAAAACAAATTGAAAGTCACTGAACAAATGGGGGTGTTAAAGCCCAGTGGGGTGGACCAGATGAACAGAACACTGCAGAGCTAATCAGGAAACTATGTAACCTGGGAACACAAAGATAGCTGAGCCTGTAACAATGGAGGAGCCGTACAATGAACACTTCTGATGCCTTTGGCTATTTCAAATCTGTCTTGCCAGGGTTTCCTAAAAGGGAGCAAATACTGTTCTTGATGTGAAAAGACACGATTTAAGGTCCTAGCTATATTAGTAGCTGTTTGTACAACCTCAGGCAAAGTCACTGAGCAATCTGCAGAGTCCAAGGAAGTGATAATGCTGACCCATCTCACATATATAATGCACGTGTAATCTGTGGGAACTAATTAGAAGTATAAAATTACACTTTTAATTTCTAAGAGTTTTTATAAATATTGTTAGTAAACTGCATGTTAAACCTAAGGATTTTAACTATATAAATACCTACACTGTCAATGATAGTTTCTGGATCCAAACAAAATGGTCATATACACTGAGATTAGGAGTTGATATTCATTCCCTTAGACAGTATAAGGTGTTTTTTAGTAAAAGTTGAAAAAGAATTTCTAAATAAGTGAGAAGGGTAATTGATTTTGAGTAACATTAAACAGCATACATTTTGCAAATGAAAGCACTTATCAGATGAAAATTCAAACACATTCAGAAATATTTTCAAGAGAGGTGCTTGGCAGGCTTAATTGGTGGAGTGTTGACTCACGGTCATGTCAGCTGAATACTTTAACTCCTGTTGGAAGGGGTTGTGGGTTGGAGCCCCACCCTGGGTGTAGAGATTGCTTAAAAATAAAATGTTTTAGCGGCAGCCCGGGTAGCTCAGCGGTTTAGCGCCGCTTTCAGCCTAGGGCATGACCCTGGAGACCTGGGGTCGATTCCCACATCAGACTCCCTGCATGGAGCCTGCTTTTCCCTCTCTCTCTCACTCCCTCTCTCTCTCTCTCTCTCTCTCTCTCTGTGTGTGTGTGTGTGTCTCTCTCATGAATAAACAAATAAAATCTTTCAAAAAAATAAAATGTTTTAAAAAAAGTTTAAAGAAAAAAAAAATTTTTTTTATTTATGATAGTCACAGAGAGAGAGAGAGAGAGGCAGAGACATAGGCAGAGGGAGAAGCAGGCTCCATGCACTGGGAGCCCGACGTGGGATTCGATCCCGGGTCTCCAGGATGGTGCCCTGGGCCAAAGGCAGGCGCCAAACCGCTGCACCACCCAGGGATCCCTAAAGAAATATTTTTAAGAATGAACCTTAGGTCATCATTTCAAAGATAGGGCTATAATATGGTAACTTAAGACACAGCCAGTGATAATTAAAAAGCTATTTTTTTTCTTTCCAGTGTTTTAGATAGTTCAAAAGAAAGGCAAGTGGCCATCAATGACTCTTCCTTCATGCTCCCCTCACTTGCCCATTAGCAATACTCTCCTCTTCCCTCTCTAAAAACTAGAGGCAGAGAAATCATACACTTGCTTTCTTTTGAAGAAAGAAGGAATGGAGAGATGGAGAGCTTTGTGTGACCACAGTGAACAAACAAATTATCCCTACGATGTTCTAAAGAAAGTCAGTGATGATTACAATGGTAGCAGCTGCCTCATCTGTATAATGTCAATAAATCCCAGGGCTGTATCCATCCATTCATATGCATGACCCAGGGAAAATAATAAATGCAGATTATCATTCAGAACAGTATGATGAAATAAGGGTACCCATATTATATCCATCAGTTACTTTTTTAATTTAAAAAATATAGATTTCATTTATAATCTTTTCAATGATTCTGATTTCATAGGAACTGATTATAGTTGATTCTATCAAAGGAAAAAAACGCAACCATTGATTGATAACATGCAGTTAATGAAGAGATAATCATCACCATTAGTTTCACAATAAAACGGCCACCATTCCTCACAAATGTGAACGTAGTAATCATTTCAGAAAAAATAGCAACAAAAGTAACAATTACAAGGGGAAAGAGTCCTTAGGAAATGACAATATAAAATGTGAACCTTGCTGAAAGGTACTGATTAGCTGCAGAAGCAGAATGAAAAAGTAAAGAGAAAAGAAACAAATGAACAGTCAAGTACCAACGCTACCAATACCTGTTGAGGTTATCCACAATGGCCTCTAGATGATTCAGATACATGAATCATGGAATGGCTCAGTGTAAACAAGTGGTGCTAAGGATGAACTCACAAGGAAGTCTGCCTGGCTTCAAATCCTGCTCCCCATTCACTAACCATGTGATCTTGGAAAGTGTCTTACTTTCCTCATCTGCAAAATAAGGACATTAAAACCTGCTTCACTGGGTTTTAAATGAGGATTAAATGTCAGAAAGTATATATGATGCATGAAAAGCACACTCAATAAATGACATCTCTTAATACATAATGAATTCAAAACAACAACCAAACATATATGACCAGACTATATATCCCTGTAAGTTCAGTTCTTCAATGTCATCTTCCAAGGACAAACTTTGCCATTTTTGATACTATTTTTAGGGTTCCTTTTTTAGGAGTTCATTACTGTACAACCTCAGGAAATATTAAAGATTTCTCTAATAGGTATTTCAAAATTTTGTAGGCCAAATTGATTCTGTAGTTGGCTTCCTTTCTTCAATTCATGAACAGATACTTTGAGACCAAGACAAACAAGTAAAGTGGTTGCTTTGGCCCCACCACCATTTTCCATACTCATGCCACCATTTGGGGGAATGGTTAGAGGCTGGAGGTGGGAACTAAGGATGTTTTGATTTTATTGCCTCATTTCTAATCAATATACCAGAGCAGCTCACTGTTTCTCCCTGTCTCTCATCACTGTCTACCAGTTGTGTCTTATGTTCACCCAAACTTTCTCTGTATTACTCTTACTCTCTTGATATAATTTCAGCCAGATAAAATGTTAAAAAGAAAAATATTAAAAGTTGCTCTAAATTGAGTTTAGTAAACTCATCTTGGTGTTCGATTGTTTTAAGACTTTTGCAACAGAAAACATGTCTTTGTTCAAAAGTCATCATGTGGGCATAATTTTGATTAACATATTTGTACTTCAAATATCTTTGTGTCAGGGCAAACACACCCTGTACTCTTATGTCGCACACCCCAGGCCCTCTGTAGAATGTATATGACATCTCTGAAAGTCACTGATATTACTATCTTTCTTGACTGAGGGTATATTTATACATAAGCAGATCCCTTGTCTCTTTCTAAACCAATTTGCATTCAGTGTTGGCTCAAGCACATTACTGCCTCTACTATGAGGGAAAATGATAAACAACATGTGGATCAGACACGCCTTTTGATCAATAAACCATAATTTTGAACATTTGCCACATCCATTCTGCTTGTGTCCCCTATTCTCAATATCTGGTTATTGACAGACCACAAACTAGAGTAAGTAATAGCATATTTTCCTTTCTCATCCTGAGAACTCATCATTAGATGCTTTGAGAGTCTGTTGCTGTCATTTGTTTTTTGTTACCTTTCTTCCATTAAGTATTCCCAGAATGCTAGTTGAAATTGTACTGGATATGGAGATACACGTAATAAGTAGTGGTACAAATGATTCCTTAGTGAGAATTTCTTCTCTAAATCTAGTTTGAAATTAAATACTACACACAATTTTCCATGCTAAGAGTAGTAAATTAAATTGAATCCTCAGGTAATTCCTTAGTAGCACTAAATCAACTGTTTCAAACTTTGTTCCAACTCCTCCTAAAAATGTATAGGTTAGTAATTTGACTTTGAAGTTTTATCAGTAATGGAGAAATGGAGGTCATACAAACCAGTAGAGAAATAAGTAGCACAAAGAAGGTCGGAACCACCTTCTTTGTACTACTAACAATTTATTAGAGAAATCTAGGATATTTGGCAATGAAGACTATGGAAGGTGGAGCTAGGTTGATACAATTTTCAAATATTTGTCTCATCTACTTAAAAAAAAAAGTCTATTACTCCCTATTTCTTTTCTTACATTGACAAGTATCTGAAACCTTTGATTTATACTTGCTGCCTTAATTCTTCACATCCATTCATCATTTTAACCCGTTGAAACCTGCTTTCTGAACAAATCTGTCTCCTGATTCTACTCTCCCAAAGGTCACTAACAGCCTCCTTATTGCCAAATGCAATAGCCTTTACTCCAATTTCATTTTCTTCATCTTTCTGCTGCATTACACATATATTCTCCTCTTCCTTGAATTACATTTTTGTGTGTGTGATGTTTCAAATCCTGATTCTCCACTGACATTTTGACAAATCCTTTTTTTTTGTTATAAGATTTGTGTCCTCTTTTCCCTGTTAACTATGAACATTCCTCAAGGCTAATCCTAGATCTTTTATTCCTCTTGCTCTGCATGCCCCTACTCATAATGTATATTTTATTTCTCTTCATGATTTCAACCCTTGTCTTTATGCTGATTATCAACTCTATTGAATTATCAGGCTCTACCAACCAACAGGAAATATCTTGCTTTTCATCCCTTTACTTTTCATTCTACAGCCAAGAAAACCATGAGCCAGTGATTCATTCAGGCCATGAAGACCGTCTCTTGCTGTTAACAGAGGACACTTAAAAGGCTGCTCAATCCTGACCTGGATTATCTCCCTTATGGACAAAACTTCTCATATGGGTTACTGATCTTAGTAACTTTAAGTCCATTATTTTCACACCCGGACTAGCCTGATTTATTGAGTCCAAATCAATCTTTTAAGTCTTTTGAATCTGCTTGGAACCTTGACTTAGACCCTGTTTTGTTTTATACTCAAGAAAGCCCAATTCCCTCCCAGAGCCTGGTCTCTAGATTCAGACTCAAACAATCCAGTATCTTCTGCTCTTAAATGGGGCAAAGGGGCAGTGTTAAGAGGCCCTCGGGAGAGGCAATAAAGGAGAAGACTTGTACCACCTTGTTCCTTAATGGACTTTGTTATTTGTCTCTCAGCTTGGAACATCGTCAGATTCCACAGACTTTCAATAAGATATTCTTCTGTGAAAGATGCGTACATTTCATAGAAAGGCATACTGGGTTTTACAATGCTATGTTCCCTCACACATCCCAATCAATGTTCCTCCTGCTTGTTTGCACTCCCACAATTTCTATCTCTACCAGAATGCTCTGTCTCCTGCCTACCTCACTTTCCTTACTACTCACAGCCCACTGACAAGTCCTTGAAACTGGCGGAGTGACATTCCTCTAAGGCTCAACTGATTCCTGCATCTTGATACTTTGCTATGGGCAAAAGGTAATCTTACTTAGCCCAATCCTCAGGATCTTGTAAGTCTACTTTAACATACACAATTCCTTTGAAAACTTCCTTTATCTCTACCTCCCAAGATATATGTTGGCAAACATCCTCCAAGCATATGGCCCACTGATACACATCTGAAGGGTGTCATGACTGAGTTTTTACTAAACAGTAATAACTGACTTTCCTACCAACAGCTAGCCCCCTCAGGATCCCGGAAACATTGTTTCCAAACAACCTGGGAGGCTTACACTATCCCTAACCCCCTTCCAGCCTGGAAGTATATAATAGGCCACTCCTCATGACCCCAGAAAAGCTCTTTCTGCCCACGTGTCCTGTGTCCTGTCTTTGTGCTTTAAATAAAACCACCATTTTGCACTAAAGACATCTCAAGAATTCTTTCTTGGCAGTTGGTTTTGAACTCTAAAGTCTTTCCTACATCAGTATCCACCCAATCTTGTTGCCCTTTTGACCTTGCTGGGTCAAGTCACACCCAGTTTGTCTCAGGATACTAAATCAGAAGTGTGAAATGCCAGTCAGCATTTGCATAGGCACTTAAACTGAGGATACAAAAACTCAGGATGAGAGGAGAGTTGTAATCTACCACATGTGCAGAAAGTCAACAAAACTGATTCCAGGAAAAAGAGAAAGTGGAAGAGTATTCATAGAAAAGTCCAGATAGAGGAACAGGTGGCCCCAGAGTAAAAGAGGACAGAGCAGAGTTGTGTTGGTTCTTAGCTCCTGATGCCTAATCATCACTTCAGGTCACACAAAGACCTACTTTGTCTAAACCCGCTGAGTCAACTTGTTAGTTATAACCATGCACCCCAAAATAGGCACTATCATTCAAACTAAAGGTCATAGGTACCATTTGTATGAAGTTTCCTGGATTTCGCTTATTGATTCCTCAGTCTTGGAAATTCCATTGCAAAAGAGGCTTTGAGTCACAAAAGTCTGTATTAATGATACAGGGTTATGCACAGTCTACATCCAGTAGTCACATTTCACCCATTAGATTATAAGCTCTTGCCACCAACATGAAGTCTTTACTTTTCTCTATTTCTCAATATACACATCATGGTACTAGCAAATAGTTATTTCATAATAGCTTTTAATATGCACGGTTTACATTTTGATTGATGAAATGGAAACATAGATGTTATAGGAATTTTGCATAAAAAAAATGTGTGTTTTTCTGACCCCTAAAAGAGAGGAGGTATTATGCAAATAATTTTTTAAAGTCTCCAAACTAACATATAGTGACTAGAAAAGTGATAATACACTGCTTAGGTTTCTTAGTTTGATCTTACTAATATTTGTTATTTCTAAAGACATACGGAAATAATTATTTCAACCAAATAGAGAGTCTTTTTGTTGATATCGTTAATGCTATAATGGGGGCTTGAAAAAACTGCTGTCTAAGACTGTGTTTAGACAATGGAATAAATGAAAAATAAAATGCTGTGTGAACAGTTACAAAGTTCTTGACGATTTCCCTTTTTCGGGGAAAAAATAAAGCCTTCAGACAGCAAAGCAGCCTTACTCACCCCCCTGCAGATGTAGAAATAAGGCAGATCTCTGCCCTACTTAGCAATCCCTGGGCCTCAGGGTAAGGAAAAGGGGGGTGGATAGAATTTCCCAGGGGAGTTGAGAATAAAGATTGTTGCCACCGCCAAGTACTTCAAAATGCCTAAGGGTAGAGGATTCCCACATAATGCCCTCAAATACAAACAACATCTTAAGAATTAATCCAAATGACTTTAAAAAGATATTTAAAAAGCCAAAAAAAAAAAAAAAAGGCCATTTAATTTAGTAGTAAATTTTTTGGCTCTTACAGAGAAACAATGCAGTCTGGTTCTCATGCAATACTCACGGAAGCAAAGGATGGACCTCTTTTGAACTGGAAATAGGACTCTCTCTGAGTCTCTCTATTGTCCCTCCCAATTTTTTAAAATTCTGTACATCAGCCAAAAGTAGCTGACCAACTACATACCTTCTCCTGTCCTTAAGGGCAAATATAAATTAAGGGCTTAATTCTCCCAATTGAATATAAGGAAGACACTGCTTCCCACTCTTTATTCTTAGAGTATTTTCTTTAGAAAATTTGTATTTTAAGTTCTGTCTCTTTGAAATGTATGCAAATCTTTTTAAAATCTAGATAAGCCTCTTGCCAGTCTACAACCCAGTAATGTCTTTCTCAAGGACCTGGGAATCAACTCTTTGAAATGTAATCATCAAGGAAATAGCATCCCTATCTCCTAGTCTCTGGGCAGATAGAAGCCTAACCTTGGCATGTGCCTAGCACCACAACTCCTGAAGTCATAATGAAATATTTATTTTTCCTTTGTATAGAGCCATGTCATTTAATATATGGTCACCTCAATTACCAAGTGAATTTAAGATGAACTGTGTGTGCCAAGTGGGGTTGTCAAGTCTTCTTACTTAAGGACTAGTTATTGTTTATCTTGACAGCATGTATGCAAGAGCCATCTAAAAGTATGTGACTTCTTTCTCTCTTTGCAATCTCTTAGCAGATTGCCTGTGATGTACATCTCATTCTGGTTTCATGCTTATTTGATACTAAAACTGTTTTCTTTCCCTTCTACTTTTGTGATGTTAAAGTAATTAAACAAGAGGTTATTAGACTGAGGTGGCTCTCATGCCTTGATAGCAACCAAAACCCAAGCCAGTGTCAATGCCCTGGAATCTGAGGCAAAGACATTTAAGAACAGCAAGTCACAGTCAACAAGGCTTTCTCAACTAAAGCAACACCTTTAAGCAAGCCACAGCCAATCAAATAATTCCCGTGTTTTGCTTTCCTATCTTCTCTATGAAAACCTCCCCCGGGGACACCTGGGTGGCTCAGTGATTGAGTGTCTTGCCTTCATTATAATACAGATTCATGGAACTGGGCCTTTGAACACTGACCAGCTTTCAACAAAAAGCTTTGTTCTTTCAATAAACATCATTGAGTGGAAGATACAATCATAATATAGACCCTGCCTTCAAGAAGCAGGTAGATTTTCAGGGCAAAAAGTCCAGAGAGGCCTTCAATTCCACGTGGCACACAAGAAGTGCCAGAATGAAGTTCTGTGAGCATCTCATGAGAGCAGAGAAAGAGGAGCCATGCATGGTGGCCTGGCTTAGCTTATATTTCCACTTAAATATAAACCTACTATGCAGAGGCAGGTATATTTTTTTTTAACAAAAAACATTTTTAAAAAAATATCTGATGAATGAGGCTTCTGAATTAAAAAAAAAAAAAAAAAGAACACAAGTCTGTTCCTGTGCAAATGAAATTAGAGAAATGAAGTCTCAGGAGCATGGGAATGATGTGAGTTTGGGGGTCTCACTACTCATATCTTCATCAGCCAAGAAAATTCTGGAGATAAACACCAGATGAGCCCAGTGTTACCTAAAAAGCATTTGTGGCAAATGGGAAATTGGTCTTCCAAAGTCTTAGAAACTTAAGTGTTGGTTAGATAAGCCTTAAGTTGCTACTAGCTAAACAGACTAGACAATAATAAAGAATTACCACAAGTTATACAAATAGCTAACTGTGTCAAAAAATTTTGTTTTCTAAATTGACAGGCTTGAGGAAAAAAGTAACTTTAGAGTTGCTTTAACTGCAAAATACAAAGCATTCATTCCTTTTACCCCCTTAAGAATCTGTGTACATGTTGCAGCAATGCAATCTACTTCTAAATAATACCGCTGTAACCTTCAGACCAGAATCTTTAAAATACTAAAAAAAATCTTTAAAAATTAAACACCACAAATAATAGCTATTTCTTTTAAATTCTGGGTGTATGGAAGGAGGAAAAATGTGGATTTATCCACAAAAGCAAACTTTCCATGAAGCTTAAGCTTAAGATGCCTCGTTTGTACTGGCCCTTATGCTATTTCTACAGGAGCTTTTCCCTCTGAACTTCAAAATTGTGCAAGCTTCAGGGACCAATAAAATCTGAATGTGATACTTGTGATGAATTAACATTCTACCTATATGATCCTCTGCTACTTGTCTATCTTTCAAAAGTGAATTTCCTGTAATTTATGCTTGAACAGGAAGTGAACAAATGTATCCGCACCCTGACTCATTCTATTGCCTTCCCACGGACTGAGAGTATTCTCAGGAAAAGAGACGTTCAGTGCGAAAAACTAGGCCAGTTGGTCACTACACCTTTGGGCTGGGCAGAAGTTTAGGAAGAAGAAAGAGGAAAACTAAATCTGTTTAGCCATGCTCTCCAAAAACAAACTGTTGTTAACCTGCCTTTCTCTGGCCTTCTATCCACCACCCTCCACCATGAGAATGAAAATGTAAGCTCCCAACTTCTTCCATTGCAAAGATAATTAACATCATAAGAAAAAGCAAACTTTATTTGTAATAAACATGTTATGTATTTGTTAGCATCTGACACTCTTTTTCTAATAGCTTTTACATCTGTTCATTAATTTGAGCTTATGAACAATCTATCAAGGTAGGAACAATACATTGTACTTGTTTTTAATATTAAGGCAACTAAATTATCGAGGCTTTGAATGACCAACTGAAGGATAATGCTTCATTAGTGCCTGGACCAGAACCAAAGCTTCTTGAACACAACAAATTAGCAACAAGGGATCTGATACATCCTGGAAAATGTCCTAAACTCCAAATATTTACCAGTTAAAAATCATTGTGAAGTTAATCTCAACTGTGCTGGCCATTTAACCAAACCAGAAAACATTTCACATCGAATGGTTATTTCATTACAACTCAAAGCATAAAAAAAAAAAAAAAAAAAAAAAAACTCAAAGCATATATTAACCCCAACCAGAGAAGCTCTATACTGCCATTTGAGTGGATACATCTGACACTGAATGCAAAAAATACATATTATTTCCCTTCATACATTCTGATACTCATGTTTTTCTTAAGATTTTATTTATTTATTTATGAGAGACACACAGAGAGAAAGAGGCAGAGACACAGGCAGAGGGAGAAGCAGGCTATGCAGGGAGCCTGATGTGGGACTCGGTCCCTGAACTCCAGGATCACGCCCTGGACAGAAGGCAGGCACTAAACTGCTGAGCCACTCAGGGATCCCTTATACTCATGTTTTTCTATTTGTGTTCAGTGGTTCTCTTTAAAATAACAGTTTGGGGCCCCTGGATGGCTCAGTGGTTGAGCATCTGCCTTTGGCTTAGGTCATGATTCCGGGGGTCCTGGGATGAAGGCCCACATAGGATTTCTCCCTCTGCCTATGTCTCTGCCTTTCTCTGTGTCTCTCATGATAAATAAATAAAATCTTAAAAAATTATAACAGTTTTATTTGAGAATTTAATAACCACATAACTATTAAAATGTTTGGACTTACTCAAATGATTAAAATATAAAGTGGCCAATTAGAACAAAAATACATTATGACCATAAATTATGCTGAAAACCACAATTGATCAGAAGTTTAAAATGAAACATTACTGACTACAAATGTAAAGTTTTGTATAAATGGCTTGAAAAAATTTCTGATATATCTAGATATTAATATATTGCAACGTAAATTGTCAGACTTAATGAATAAGGCCCTTAATCAAATTAGCTTGGTGCAGAATAAAAAGAATATTTTTAATTATTGATAACAGTTTTGTGTGGAAGGAGCCTCGATGTCCATCGAAAGATGAATGGATAAAGAAGATGTGGTCTATGTATACAATGGAATATTACTCAGCTATTAGAAACGACAAATACCCACCATTTGCTTCAACCTGGATGGAACTGGAGGGTATTATGCTGAGTGAAGTAAGTCAATCGGAGAAGGACAAACATTGTATGTTCTCATTCATTGGGGAATATAAAAAATAGTGAAAGGAAATAAAGGGGAAAGGAAGAAAATGATTGGGAAATATCAGAGACGGTGACAGAACATGAGAGACTCCTAACTCTGGGAACCAAACAAGGGGTAGTGGAAAGGGAGGTGGGAGGGGGGATGGGGTGACTGGGTGATGGGCACTGAGAGGGGCACTTGACGGGATGAGTACTGGGTGTTAAGACTATATGTTGGTAAATCGAGCTCAAATAAAAAAATATACAAAAAAATATTTCTAACAGTTTTGAAAATAAATTCCCAAAGTGGAGTTGTCTCAAAGTAGAGATGTACATGTATTTCTCTGAAGTGTTCTGCATAGAACCAGTAAACACTGAGTCACATGACAATATATATTTACATAGAACATTTTGTCTGTAATACACTTAAATTTCTTATTTTAAGATTATTACCAAATACAATATTAAATGTGTTGGTGATTTTGTAAAAAAAAAAATGTGTTGATGAGCAATAATTGTTAATTTTTTAGTCTAAAATAAATAGTGAGTTATTAGAAAATGATATTATTCCATATGAATATAATTCTTAGAAACTACAGAGAAAACTGTAGGACAATTTAAAAATATACAGAATGACAGCACATTAAACATGACCACATCATGGACAATATATATATTAATAATTCACTTATTAAAAATTATCAATTGAGCAATACCCACTGCTTAGATTTTCTTTGAGACTTAAAAATTAGTTTACATACAATCATAACTTTTAAACCATGTTGATGTATAAAAACAGCATAGTCGCCCATTTTAAGTTAAATTCATTATAATAATCAGAATGTTTAATTGTATATTACTTACAAAATAAATAAAAGACTTGTTCTCCTAACTGGGAGGTAAGCAGCAATTTCTGACACCACTTGCCATATTTATTTTTGTGTATAATGAACAAGGAGGGAAGAAACTAAACGCAAAGTTTAAATATCTTCCAACTAATATGGTAACTTACATGTTTCATAAGTGTTAGGTTGGATAAAATCGAGGTGAAATAGTAAACTGTATGTTAATATTCATAAGAGGAGTGCACAAATCAACTTCCAGTACCAAACACAGCCTATAAATTGAGGTGAGTATGCAAACTTTTCTTAAGTATATTTTCAAAGTTAAGAAAAAAATTTAATGTTATATCTTGTCATTTATTTAGGCCTCTTTAAACACTTAAAAAAATTTCTGGTAATCGAAGTTAAGGTACTTTAAAGGTTTTTTTTTATTAATATTTTATATATTTCAGAAGGCTTTTATTATTGTAGTCCAATTTGTACTCACAAGACTTTTATATGTATTCTGTAATGGAACTAAGACCTAACGTTGAATTACAATACTATCTAGAAGTTTTTCAAAAGCCAAAATAAAATAGAGAGTAGGCAAATCAAGAGTTTCTTCTCTCTACAGATCAATAGATAAATATCTCAATAGATATTTATATAAATATGTATTCATTTTGTATATGCAAATGTAGGTAAATATTTTTATAGAAATGCAGAAAACACACACACACTTGTTTTTAAAAACCAGTGTTGTATAATTTTGTTCCAAATGCAACAATGTAGCATTGGGAGCTGGTTGAAGAGATGCAGCTTAAGAAGGTGTAATACAAAGATTGTAGTTCCTATTATCAGTTATGTGTATCTGTCTCAATTATTTAGATGCTACAACAATTAGCAGTATCTAGTAGCTAACACTATCTACTGAGCACTGTTCTAAGCACTTTTACATCTTCTCCATTTTATTTTAAGCACCCTTTTGAGAACAGTATCACTAATATCTCAGTTTTACAAAAGAAGACCTGAGGCCCTATA
Source organism: Vulpes lagopus (assembly GCF_018345385.1). Taxonomy (NCBI): domain Eukaryota; kingdom Metazoa; phylum Chordata; class Mammalia; order Carnivora; family Canidae; genus Vulpes; species Vulpes lagopus. Next base: position 49,264,780 of record NC_054829.1, on the reverse strand, counting down.
AATTTAAGCAACATTACTGAGGTCCTTGGTAACGAATCAAACCCGTAAGTGGTTTGACATCAGAGTCCATGCTCTCTACCATTATGCTATATTACCCCTCAATTAACTGTCTACACCCAAATTTTTCATGATACAGACCTAGAGTTTAAACATACTATATCCAGGGCAGCCCGGGTGGCTCAGCAGTTTAGCGCTGCCTTCAGCCCAGGGCCTGATCCTGGAGACCCAGGATCGAGTCCCACGTCGGGATCCCTGCGTGGAGCCTGCTTCTCCCTCTGCCTGTGTCTCTGCTTCTTTCTCTCTCTCTCTGTGTCTCTCATGAATAAATAAAAACTTAAAAAAAAATACTGTATCCAGTTTTTTTTATAACTCAGAAACTACTGAAGTACAGAAATTGAAGTTATTCTGAGAGGTGCAGTTTCATCTGTATTTATTCTCCCCACAGTCTTAGAAGAGGCAGAATGAAACCCAGCAGACGTGCATATTACTCCAACTAAATGTATTAACCTTCTTCAGCCTCACTTTACCATTTTATACTATATGGGGAAAATGTGTTCTTAGAAGGGTTGTTATGGAGATTAGAGAAACTATATATACATTTTCTGGCACAGAACTAAATACTTTATAAATGATAGCTATTATTAAACCATCATTATTATTACCATTTACAGATGAGAAAATCAAGGACCAGAGAGCTTAAAGGATTTCCCTAAGAGCACACAGCTCTTACGTAGGAGTTGTGGGTTTGGAACTCAGGTTCTCTGATGCTATATTCCATGCTATTTGTAGGGCACCACATGGCTTCAAAGATTCCTTCAGTGCAAATTATAAACTTCATCTATTTCATTCTCTCCCTTATTTATTTAATTTCCTATCACTTTTTCTTGATTTTGAATATTTATGTAATATATACAGTTTATAAAGTTACAATTTAGTACTTAAGTTATTTGCAGCTTTGTATAGTGTTGCTTCTGCAATAAAACTGCAAATTTCCTAAGGGAAACATAACTGATATCTATACACAACAGTACCTGTAGACTCAACAAGTAACTACCATATTTCATTATAGAACAATGTTTACTCTTTCCACCAACAGTGTGGGTCTACTTGAATTGATCTGACTGGACCTCTGCGTCTCCAGACATTCCTTCCCCTCCAGCCAAGAAGGAATACCTGGTTACACCAGGAATCTTGTTATTGAAAATAGTTTCAGATGTCATGGGCAACACAGAAGGGAAATGTTCAGTCAGACACACAAAAGAAAAAGGTCAAAAGAAAGACAAAAGAGTGAAAGAAGCATCCATTTTAATGAGTAGCATAAAGAAGGACCATGATGAGAAAGCAAGGAGTAGGAGACAGGAACAGAAGGAAGAACAGGTGTTACTTGGAATTGCATCATACACAACCATGTGGGGATTAGAAGATAAAAGAATGACAGAGATTACACAATGGGAAACAGGTAAAGAAACCTGGGACTGGGAATGTCTATCTGCCTTGCAGGAAGAGGGAGAATGGGGAATAATAAATAATCCAGCATCTGCCTTTTTGTTCTCAAAATAAGTAACCGCTTCTCTGTTATCTTAGAAGTAGATCTATTTCCATCTGTTTAGAGACCTTAGAAAACTCTTAATATGATTTACTCTGATTCTAAAACATTTGAACACCACAGCTGGACACCACTGCAGCGTCCAGCTCTAGGGGAAATGCCTTTCTCTCCCCGAGGGCACACAGAGCATATTAATTAGGTGCTGGAGGAGACTGACCAAGCACATAACAGGGAGAGGTGCCCAGTAAAGCCTAGATGTTCAAGAAATGTTTCTTTATTTCCACGAGGAGCTTATACAAACTTCAGGAAACAAATTATGTCCTGTTTAGAAGGGAAACAATGCTGTGTAACAATATATGGCAAGTATCAAATTAGGGATGTAAAAATAGTAAGCTTTAGGATTCAGAGGAAAGGAAAATCACCATGGGTCAGCTGACATGGTCAAAGAAGGCATCCATAAGGAGGTGGGTCTGGTCATCATTCAAGTCTCTTAGTGTGGTACCGGGAATATATAATTAAGCTGTGACACCTAAAAGCTTGACCCATGGCACAAGAATAGCATGTATCTCCAATTTACTTCCTTTTTCTCCTGACCATGTTCTGCCAGTTTGAATGCATAATGCTCTGGTAAAAATAATCTTGTTGACAGAACAATCATATACAGGGGAAAAAAGTCAAAGTCTAGAGCATTTAAAAATGCATATTTATCAAAAAAATCTATTGAAATACTCATATTCTTATACTGCCTTTTCCCCCCCTGCTTCTTTCACAATTTAATGTTAAAAATCTTACTTTCCAGCAGTATATATTCTCCTGGCATCAGGCTTCCAAAGTTACCATTTAATCTGAATTCTCCCCCAAACTCATCCAACACTATACTCAATGTTTAACTTTCTGCTTTTCATGACAATTTGTTTAAAATTACTTTCTGCAACTCCTCTCTCATCACTTGCAGAATAGACTTTTAGATTACTGTGTGTACCCCCTGTATTTCTACATTTGTATTTGGCTCCAACTGGAAATCTACCAATGATATTTGTTTAGCCAGTAATAAAATACACCTTATATGTTTATATTGGTGAAAACAACAATGGACAGAACATTGGGGAAAAAAAAACCAACAAATCGGTTTTAAAGTGGGATAGCAAGGCAAATATTTTTCTATGTTCCCAGTAACTGCTCTGTTCTAAGTGCTCTCCTTGCCTAATAAATAGCAGAATCTGATTAAAAACATGCCAAATAAATAAATAGAATAACAAAACAATTGCTCATTTTTTGTTTCATCTATTAGGTATCATTAATTCTCATATCCATTTATTTCAACAGGACTATTGGAATAAAAAGAGAGAATGGAATTCCAGCCTTTGAAGCAGTGAAAGTCTATTATTGAAGAAGGCAGGAATATGTATAATTAAAATAGACATGGAAAGCTTAGGGTATATTAAGAGCTATAAGATAAATGGGAGTTATGGAGAGAGAGAGAGAGAGAGAGCACAAACCAAGTCTTGTTTGCTTGCCAGAGAAAGGCAATAAGGCAGCCTATCATTTACAACCGGCATGATTAATCTTAGTGTTAGGTACTCACTAACTAAAATGCTTGGATTTTTACCGATAAATTCCTATAGTTTGGTTATGTTTACATGTCAACATTAAATGAATAAATGGAATCAAACTATGAGTTTGGGTCATGATCATGTTAGGTATCAGGCTACATGGCAGCAAATGACCATAACCCACAGGTCATATCCCACAGTTGCTGAGTGGTCTCTCCACGTACTCAACTAGATCAATTCACTCAGAAACCTGAGGTCCATCTTCCTAAGCCACATCTCCAGCACAGTCATCTGAGAGATCTTATTCTGGAAACCCATGACACCCATGACAGCCAATGTCAGGTCTGGCTGGGCCACTGATTGCATATTCTCTTTGATTTAATTAAGTAATAAATTATGATGTCTGCTGTGGAGTAAGATTCTTTTACTGTGAAGCAGACTTAATGCAATGAATCTCCAAGAAATGACAGGTGAGAGACAGTGAACAAACACTATTTGAATTCCTCAGAACAAGTGACAGTCTGACTTTAGGATATGGCATAAATGTATGAAAAATCAATGGCCATCACATTCCAGTTTTTGGTCAAAAGTTATCACAACATGTATTTTATCAATGTCTATCTTACAGGGGCCAGGAGAAGTACTTAAGCCTTTCTCATGGTTTGCTTCTCATTCAGCAAATTAAACTTTGTTTCTACACCCAGATTCACAGATCTGCACTGGGTAGCATCAGCATATCTTAAAAAGTGACTAAAGACAAGAGTTCAAGGTCTCAAGGGGCCTCCAGTATAATTCCAAAGTCAGGAGAAAGTTAAATCACAAACTGAGTGGAATTGTTGCTACTATGTTTCCACAAACCTGATTTAGAATTCTGCAAGCCCGAAAATAAATGACTGGTTTATGGTAGGACATAAGTCCTACAGACAAAAGGAAAAGAAGAGGGGTGGGGGGAAGCTTGCTACACTAACACACCCTTTTATTTGCTACAAGCAGAGGGTGTAAAATTGTCCTCAGGTGCCACATTTCCATCTCACCATGGAGTACACTATCCCTCCAATGCAATTCCATAAATGATACAGAATCTCTCTTTTTGACTACAAAGCATGTTTATTCCATAATACTTCTGGAACAACATGGGAAAAGGAAATGGCAGAGGAGACTGTAAAAAATAAAAGAACAAACAAAATTAGAAGGGAGAGTATGTATTGTTTTCCCATAAAAATGGTGTTTTGCGGGCAGCCCAGGTGGCTCAGCAGTGTAGCACCACCTGCAGCCCAGGGCCTGATCCTGGAGACCCAGGATCGAGTCCCACGTCAGGTTCTCTGCATGGAGCCTGCTTTCCCTCTGCCTGTGTCTCTGCCCCTCTCTCTCTCTCTCTGTGTCTCTATGAATAAATAAATAAAAAATCTTTAAAAAATGGTATTTTGCATTCCTATAGCATTATATAATTTATAAAATATTATATAAACACATTTCATTTGGCCTTAAAAACTAAATGCAATAGGGAAATTACAAATGAGGAGACTAAAACACAAGGAACATTAAAAATGTGTCCATTAAGAATGAGAGCTAATTTCAAAACTCATTCTCTTCTGTTCTATAAAAAAAGAGTTCCTAATCCTATGGGTTAATATTATTCACCTTTCTATCTTTTTTAGGTACTCGGCACCATCTAATTCTCTTCCAATATGTACTTTTTCCCTCTTGATGCTTTTTTTCTCCTCGATGCAAAATCATCCTCGAGCATTTTCTAAAGCTTGCTAAAAAAAGAACACCTCTCCTCTCAACTCTCTCTCCCCAGCTATCATGCCATGTGCTCCCTTCTTGCCTTCAGAACTTTTTGGGATTCACCTCCAGTCACCATCCCCCGACGCTGGTACATGTTCATCTGCAACTCCATTTCACCCTTCCCGATTCTATCAAAGCACTCTTGGTAAATCCAAAGCTTCCCTAACTGCTAATTCAACTTTGCATTTTCATTTCTTATCCGCATTGATTGTTCTGCTTCATTTAATGCTGTCCTCCTTTAACTCTTTTTCATTTGCCATCCCAGAATCTGGAAACCACTCTCTTCACCTTTCCCCTCCATGGACACTCCTTATCAATCTCTTCTGCAAACTCCCATATCCCTGCTTTCTAGATGAATGTTAGTTAAATCACATTCAAGTCCCGGTTGCTCTCCCTATCTCCACTGCAATCAACTGATCACCAGCGACTATCCATTCTACTGGTAATCACTTCAAATTACAATTTGCCCTATTTCCACTACCAATGCCATAGCTCAGTTGATCACCCTCTATCACTGGGACCACTATATGGTTTGCTAACCATTCTTCCTGCTCTTTTTCAACCATCTCTAACACCACCAACCATCAATGCCACTCATTTATCCTCTGTGCAGATCCAAATAAAATGACTAGTTTCCAACTTTATGTGGCAATCAAGATATGAACTCTTCAAAATAGCAAGCAAATTTTCTAAGGTCTTATTCCTCTCTCTCTCTCTCTCTCTCTCTGTCATTCTCTTTCTCTCTCTTTTTAGTTTCCTCCATCATTAATCTAACTCACCTAAACGTCTTTCTCCCCTGGGGCGTCATGTTCCTCCCTCATGTCTTCAAGACTAGAAATGTCCTCTCCATTACTTGTGTTCAGAGACCTGTGCTTAACTGCCATATCCTTTATCAAAGCTTTCAATTCCTAAATTGAATTTTGAATTTGGGTCCTTCACCATTTTTAACCTATTATGGAATTGTTGGTTTATTTAACTTCCCCATGAATTTTGACAAAAGCAATTACGATAGATATCTTTTAAGGATTTTAAGCAAACTTGTTATATTATCCCAAAATGAATCTTACATAATCTGTTTGTGTCATAAAGTCTTTAACCAAGACAGCAATAATGGGAAAAAAAAAAAACACAAAAACAAAATCTTCAGCTTGGTTTCTGTACATAGTAAAAATAATTCCTAAGTTTTGGAATCTGAGCAATGACTGATCTTTATAGCAATCACTCATTAAACAGCATTAAGCAATTACCTCAAAGAACTTTTTATTTTATATATTTATTCTCTGATGTATACATGTATTGTGTTTATGTAAAAATGATTAATAACAAGTGTGCTTCGATGCAGCTTTATCAAGGGTACAAAGTAATTAATTAAACTGCGTTTTAAATCAAGGAACTGTAACACATCCTTCATCTTATAGTTCTTTACTGAATTCCTAAATAAAATTTAAGTCGTATCCTCATCTTGTGTTCTCCACTTGGCTCTCTCCTGATGAATATGAACTCTGATGCATTACTGCTAGAGTGTAATATTCTATCATATCTATAAATTCCACAAAGTCTTGGACTATGAAAAAGATGGTTACATGCTGTTTTTTAAAAAATATTTGAGAATTAATCATTTATTTCCCTTTCCTGACATGTCTTTTATGCTTTGCATGTTTTTCAAAGATAAGGCGAGGAGTAATGTTAAGCAATATTGCTATCCTCACCAGTGGAAGAAAATGGAACTATCAATCCCCAAACAAAGCTACACACTTGAATTTGAAGGTGCAATAGTTTGTCCAATTTCAGAGTCTCTTTCAAGCACCTTTCCTGAATTATGAACTGCAAAATCACTTTGACAGTTACAGATTCTATTTTTAGAATCTTTGCCTTTGTCACATCATTTTGCATAATCTTCCAAGCACTTAGAGCAGGAAGACAATGAGAGGGAGATTTAAAATGCTAGAATTATGCGAGGATAAAGGACACATGGAGTAATCACATAAATTCAGTCAAAAGATTTATCATTATAAAGAAGCTTCCTAAAAAACTTAACCTATGAATATGCATGACTTAACTTTAACAGTACCTATACAGTCCATATTTGAATAAAAGAAAAATAATTAAGAACTTCAAAATTGGGCACAGCTTTTCAACAGTTTTCAGTACAAACTAACAGTTTCCTATGACATATAAATTTCCAAACTTGGGTTATGTGGTCCACAGGAACTGAAATTCATTAATCTTTTCATGAGGAAATGCTCTACAAGTAGTTTCATGCAAGACATGGCCAAGATCAAGAAAGAAATGAATTGTAATTGTAAGAATTAACAAAAACATGAAAAATTATATTCTCACACTGCAGGAGGAGTGCAAATTAGTATTTCATTTTGGAGAAATTTGGAAATAATTTTCAATAAACCTAATAAATTTTACCCAGTTAAGAAATCTGTCCTAGCAAAACTATAATCAGAAACTCATATATAAGTTAAATAATTCATCACTGCATCCTTTAAGATAGCAAAATTATGAAAACAATATAAATTTTTGAAACTATGATAAGTGTTGATTATATATGGTGCAAATGACTGACAGTATGGTATCCATTTAATTAATTGTGGCACAAATCTAGAATGCCTTCTTAGATTATTACTAGAATGGCAGTAACATGGAAGCAAAAACAAAAAGTCTGAGGAACAGAAGTTACCTGAGAAAGGCTGAAACAAAGAGAAAACATGACATTTCTAGCCTCTGCATCCTGTTACATTTCTTTTTCCTCTTCTTCCATGCATTCCTTAAGCAGAAGATACAGAAATAGCTACAAAATATTTTCCTTAATAATTGTGTTGTTTCCTCTGTGTTTATTATTTGCACTTAGCTGATGAAACATATGTAGTTAAATGAATAAATCTTCCATCCTATGTTGAAGATATTTTAAATAACATCCGCCCCCCTGAATATTAAGGTAATACATTCTCAATGAAGAGAATGACAAAGTTTCATAATGGTAAAAAGAACATAAATAGCATTCACAATCTTTCTCTCTGGAGACAGTCACACAGTTTGACATTTTGATGTTGTTTGTTACATATGATATACAAATAAGAAGAACATACACTATACTACATATACACTTTTAATTCTATATTCTTTAAAGATTCACTTATTTATTCATGATAGACAGAGAGAGAGAGAGAGAGAGGGAGAGAGAGAGGGAGGGAGAGACACAGGCAGAGGGAGAAGCAGGCTCCACGCAGGGAGCCCGACATGGGACTCGATCCCGGGACTCCAGGATCATGCCCAGGGCCAAAGGCAGGAGCCAAACTGCTGAGCCACCCAGGGATCCCTAGTTCTATATTTTTAATTTAACATTATATTCTGAACATTTTTTCAAGTCATTTAAAACTATTGCATTATTTGTAATATGCCATTCATTCACTTAACAGAACATGATGTAGGTTAATTCTAATTTCTTGGAACACTGCAATGAATAGATCTGCATACTAATTTTGGTTCAAGTTTCTGTTCCATTAGGTATGTTTCCTCCATTGTGCATTATAGGCTACACTTAAGAGTCATTCAAAGGTTCAGGGTATATTCTTTTTATTTCCTTGTAAAATCTAGCAAATTATACTCCTACTTGTTGGGATCCCTGGGTGGCACAGCGATTTGGCGCCTGCCTTTGGCTCACGGCGCGATCCTGGAGACCCGGAATCGAATCCCACATTGGGCTCCCGGTGCATGGAGCCTGCTTCTCCCTCTGCCTATGTCTCTGCCTCTCTCTCTCTCTCTGTGACTATCGTAAATAAATAATAAAAAAAATTAAAAAAAAACCATATTATACTCTTACTTGTTATATATTCATTGCACTATAACCAAAATTTTGTAGAATCATTTACAAGTTGTTTACTACTTTTGATACTTGAACTCTTTTTAATCATTCAATTCATAATGCAGTTAATCATTTATTTTTATTAGGTATCTTTTAATTCTATGATTGTTTATTCATATGTTGCCTTTCCAACTATAATTTTTGTAAATTCTTACAGATTACAGTGATATCTTCAAATGTTACCAAAAATAGTTCTTAACGCTAAAAACAAGATTTATAGAGGTGTTTTGGCTTTTATTAGATTTTCCTATATTAATTTTTCTTAGACAAAAGTATGAGAATGCATTTCTGTAATCAGATTCTACTAAGGACATATTTTCAAAGTAAGGTTAAATGTTCTATATGCAAATTAAAACTTTCTTTTCACCATTAAGCAACTGCATAATAATTTAGTATTATAGCAAAAATGATAGTTATTATTCTTCCATGCATGCATGCAATAGTATTTAGTAAGCAGCTAATAGGTGAAAGACCTCCTTCCAGGTGCTTCAAGTACATCAATAAACAAAACAGATGGAGATTCTTGTCTGCTTGAGTTTTCACTTCATTCTAGTAGGGATAGTCAACAACCAACATGGGTAGTAGGCAATAACAGTTTCCCAGAGAGGTCCATACCCTAGTCCCCAGAACCTGTGAATATGTTACTTTATATGGCAAAATGGACATTGGAGATATAATTAAGGCCTTGGACTTTTTTTTTTGGTCTTGGACCTTAAAACAGAATTTATCTTGATTCACCTGGCAGATCCAGATAAGCCCTAAAAAAAAAAAAAAAAAAAAGAACTTTCTGGTTGGGAGTGGAAGAGAGATGAGGCAAAGGGAAAGTCAGATATAATCTACACCTTAGAAGTATATGATAAGCAATTACTGGCTCTGAGAGGTAGGGAACCACTTGTGAGAACTGGAGAAAGAACTCTAGGAGCTAAGGGTAGCCCCAAGTAGGTAGCTAGCAAGGTCAATGAGACCTCAGTTCCATCAAACACATGGTACTGGATTCTGCCAAGACCCTGAATGAGCTTGGAAGTCTATTCTGCCCAGAGCCATCTGAAAAAAGCCCAGGTGATGAACAATTTAATTTCAGCCTCATGAAATCCAGAGCAGAGAAACGAACATGCCAATCTAGACCTCTGACCTACAAAATGGCAAGATAATAAATTGGTATTCTTAAAAGCCATCACTACACCTGTGGTCATTTTCTTGACAGCGATGGAAAACTAATACAAAATAAGTAAATTAGATAATATATTAGAAGGCATTAAATACTCTAGGAAGAATTAAAATTAATGCAAGGTCATAGTGATCAGGACTGCTTGTATGGGCAGATGGAGCATTAAATAGGTGGCCAGGTTGGGCCTCACAAAAGGTGAAATTTGAGAAAAGGAGGTAAGGATGTTGGCCAAGTGGACATCTGAGAAAAGTCTTTCCAGGCAGAGGAACCTGTTAAAAGAAAGACTTTAATACAGACCTGGTATCTCTCAAAAACAGTAAGGGGTCTTGTTTGGCTGAAGTAGGGTGGGTTAGGGCTAGACAGTGTAGGTAGAGAGGAGGCCAGAGAAGTAGGAGAACCAGTATCATGTGCCATCTCAGCTTTGGGAAACTTTCAGTTTTTACTCTGAGTGAAATAGGAAGCTAATAAAAGATTTTGAGTGGATGAGTGATATGATCTAATTTAAATGTTTCTAGAACAATCAAGCTTCTATACAGAAGATAGGCAGAAGCCAGGAGATTTGTTCAGAGGTTACTTCACTAATCCACACAAAGGATAACAATGGATGAAACTAAAGTAGTAAAAATGGAGATGAGAACGGATCCCACTCAGGAAATAATTTTTTAAATTTACATAAAACATTTAAGAGATTCTTTTTCCTGGAAGCCTCCATGACACCTCTACACAGTTTTACTTAATTATTCTAACACATCACACCATTATCATAGCACATATCACACTGATCTAAAATTACCTGTTTATTCTTTCTTTCTTAACTTCATACTGGACCCTTAAAAAGCCTAATGTGTATTTTCAGGTGAGCCTAATAAAAAGCTGCATGCAGCCATCTCTATTTTTAATCTGTACTGTAGGTACAGCCCAGGTCTCTGAGAAGAGTGATCTTTTATGACGCACCAGAAGTCCTCCAGGCCTCTTTTCTCATAAGTTATATCATTGCAAACAACTTAGATGGAGCCTAGATATCAAAACCAGGTTCATATTATTTTGATTTGTTTTTAGGAGGAAGAAAACCTCAAGATTAGTATAATCATCAGTAGAGAGTCCAAATGGGATACTGCTTTCTTGATTTCAATTCACTATTTTCCCCTCCTTGGATTGGAGCATTCTGAAGAAAAAACCCAGGAGGGAAAAACAAACAAACTAAAAAAGTAGGCAGTAGCACAATGTTTACCTAGCCCTGAGGAGTCAAGGACAAAAAACGTTCAAAGTCTCTGAAAGACATGTAACAACGGATTTCTGCTCAATCAAAAGCAACATAGTCTATGGGTTTCATTTTGTTTTACAAACTTTTTTTCCCTGCCAATAATCTAACAATAACAAAAGTCAACTAATTTATGTTATCTTCAAACAGGAAGCTTGTGAGGATGTGAATAAGCACTATTTTGCATTCTACTCACTGGTTAGAAGACAACTTATAAATTAATGTCCGGCACTAACAGCTATAACCATGTAGTATGCAGAGAAGCATTAATCCAGAGTTAGTCTTTTTTATAGCTTACTTAATAGGAAAATGAAATATGAAAAGAAAGAAAGAAATAGGGAGAGAAGGTAGGGAGAAAGAAAAAAAAAGAAAAGAAAGAAAAGAAGAAAAGAAAAGAAAAGAAAAGAAAAGAAAAGAAAAGAAAAGAAAAGAAAAAAGAAAAAAAGAAGAAAAGAGGAAGAAGGAAAGAAAGACAAGAAAATTATGACTACTTTGAAAATTTTATGAACAAGAATGTTAAAAGCCATTTAAAGAGATGAAGAAAACATCCAAATCCTTTCCTTTCATCTTTATTGTACTAATTTGATACTGGAATTTACTAGTTTTCCTTTTGTTTTTACATATTTGTAGTTCACCTCCTTCCTTCCAAACTTAAAAGAAGTCATTTCAGACAACAAATAACATACCAACTACAATCATTTGCATAAAAGATATCTGATATATTCTATATTTTTGAACATGTATGTATACATGGGTGAAGAGACAGAAAAAGTTTGCATTTCAGGGAGCAAGAACTTTCAAAAGCATATTACTCTAAAATATTTGCGAAGTGTCCCCATTCCTGATTTTTCTATGTAGTAAACATTACTTTCACTAGAAAGCATAAATAAAATTGGTCTAATATTGAATTTACTTATTTTTCATTGAACTAACAAGTATTTATACAATGACTACTATTCATCAAGCTATGCCAGTAATTAAAACGAAATACGTTTAAGATATAGGCCTTGCCTTTGATGAACTCAAGTTTTCTACTTTGACAGTAGTCTGTAAATAAGCTTTCAACTCTGGGTGAAATACAAGTCCTTTTGGGCTTGAAAGTTCACCATAATGTATTTGGCAGATCATTGACTAACTTGGTTTAGGGCTCCTTCATATGTGGGCTATAAGTTTTTTCCCTGTAGACAGAGATACATCAGTTTATGAGGGAGAAAGAGCAAATCTCTTCCAGAAATGGGATAATCAAAAAAATGAACATTCCTCCCCACCAATTTGGATGCATTTTATTTCTTTTCGCTGTCTGATTGCTGAAGCTAAGACTTTCAGTACTATATTAAATAGTAATGGTGAGAGTAGATATCCCTATCTTGTTCCTGACCCTAGGGTAAAAGCTCTCAGTTTTTCACCATTAAGAATGATATTAGCTGTGGGTCTTTCATATATGGCCTTTATGATGTTAGGGTATGTTCCCACTAACCCTACTTTGTTAAGGGTATTTATAAAAAATGAATACTATATTTTGTAAAATGCTCTTTCTGCATCTATTGAGATCGTATGATTTTTATCCTTTCTTTTATTAATGTGGTGTATCACAGTGATTGATTTGCAAATACTGAACCACCCCTGCAGCCCAGATAAATGCCATTTGATCTTGGTAAATAATTCTTTTAATATACCATTGGATTCAATTTGCTAGTATCTTGTTGAGAATTTTTGAACCCACACTCATCAGGGATATTGGCCTGTAATTCTCCTTTTTAATGGGGTCTTTGTCTGTTTTGGAATCAAGATAATGCTGGTTTTAGAAATTGAGTCTGGAAGCTTTTCCTTTCATTTCCATTTTTTGGAACAGTTGGAGAAGAATAGGTACTAACTCTTCTTTAAATATCTGATAGAACTTCCCTGGGAAGCCATCTGGCCCTGGACTTTAGTTTGTTGAGAGAGTTTAATTACTGATTCAATTTCTTTCCTGGTTATGAGTCTGTTCAAGTTTTCTATTTCTTCCTGTTTCAGCTTTGGTAGTTTGTATATTTCTAGAAATTTGTCTATTTTTTTCCAGATTGCCTAGTTTGTTGGCAATTTTTCATATTCTTTTATGATTGTTTGTATTTCTGTGATGTTTTTGTGATCCATCCTGTTTCATTTCTGATTTTATTTATTTGAGTCCTTTCACTTTTCTTTTTGATAAGTCTAAGGGTTATCAATTTCATTAGTTCTTTCAAAGAAACAGCTCTTAGTATTGCTGATCTATTCTACTGGGGTTTTTTTTGTGTGTGTCTATATCATTTATTTGTTCTCTAATCTTTATTATTTACTTTCTTCTGCTGGCTTTAGGCTTTATTTGCTGTTCCTTTTCTAGATTCTTTAAGTATACTGTTAGGTTGTGTATTTGAGTTTTTTTTTTCCTGAGACATAGCTGATAAAGGGTTAGTATCCAAAATTAATAAAGAACCTACCAAACTCAAACCTCAAAAACAAATAATCCTGTTAAGAAATGGCCAGAAGACATAAATAGATGTTTCTCCCAATAAGACATCCAGATGGCTAATAGACACATGAAAAGATGCTCAACAACACTCATCATCAGGGAAATAAATCAAAAACATAATGAGATACCACCTCACACCTGTCAGAATGGCTAAAATTAACAACACAAGAAACAACAGGTGTTGGCAAGGATGTGGAGAAAGAGGACCCTCTTGCGCTATTGGTGGGACTACAAACTGGTGCAGACACTCTGGAAAATAGTATGTAGGTTGCTCAAAATGTTAAAAATAGATCTACCTTATGACCCAGCATTTGCACTACTAGGTTATTACCCAAAGGACATAAAAATACAGATTGGAAGTGGTACATACACCCCAATGTTTATAGCAGCATTATAAGCAGCCAAACTATGGAAAGAGCCCAAATTAGTCTTGATTGATGAATGGATAAAGAAGATGTGGTGTGTGCATGCATGTTTATGTACACATATGTGTATATGCATATATGTGTGTGTATATATGTAGCGATTAGACAGAAATGGTCAAAAATTACTCCTAAGCCTTGAAAGTACACTACAGAATATAAAGCTATTTGGAAAAAGAAAACAAAAGTATGTGTAAAAGGGGCATGTGGATTGGATTGGAAGATTCCAGAATGTCCTGGAACTCTCAATAAAATAATTATGGAGAGAATTAAGGCCATTTACTTCTAAGTTTGGGTAGGAAGACTGTGGCCACATATTGTGTACCCTAAAAAGATTAAGTATAAGTTTATCCAAACTTTTGACTGCTAACATTTAAATTTCATTACTTTTGTGGGACCATAAGAGTTGGTCTTAGGAAATAAGAAACAACATCTGAAAAACTAAAATTCATGGAAGACTGGAAAACAGGAAAATAAAGCATATGAAAATGAAAAATATTAACTGGCGGGAGGCTCATGAAGGAGCAGGTAAGAAAAATGTCAACAGTAATCTATGTGGAAAGCAGGAAGATCCAGCCATCTGCTCTATTGTTCTTTTATGTTTGTACATTCTGCTTATCAATGCATATTCTTGGATGGATCCTCAGACATAGGCTCTTATCTTTGAACCAGAGCCTTGATCATGCCAGGGCATTTGATAAAATCCTAAAGGTCTGACATGTTGCCTACAGAATATGGCTATGTGCCAGGCACTGTTGCACATACTAAATCACACTAAGAAGTAGGTACTCTTATTAGCAATACCCTTTTTAGCAGTATTACCATTTTACAGATTGGGAAACTGAAATTCAAAGCGAAATTAAGAAGCGTCCCTAAAGTCCTACAGCTAGTAACCCAATACAATATAGTTCCCATTAGTTTGCTAATATTTTCTGAAGGAAGAAGGAAAATGCAACCATCAAAGCATTCACAATAATCTTCAGTTTGTCTGATATAATATGTCAATCTTCATGGGAAAGGAGTAGGATGAATAATGTGAGGCAGGGAAAGCCTGAGACAGGAAGCTCTTCAATTATTTAGAAGACAAACAAAATAGAAATGGAAATATTTCAAGGTGCAAAAATACTTTCGAAATGTTGTAGATTGCTGATAATGTATAAATTATGCACTAAAATAAATTATTTTGACAGTAGATTTGCTTAGGGAAAGACAGGCTGGAATGAAAGTAGTGCTCGAGGCTGTCATCAATATCAGATTCCTAAACTTCCTTGGGAAAGAGGCCCCAAGGTTTCCAGTTGCTGTTGATCTGCACACAGAAACCAAACCACATGTTGCTCACACAATCTCAAGGTGAGATTTGGGAAAAAAAGTTTCTTGAGCTAAACAGTTTTGCATTCATCCTTAATCATAAGTCATAGATTTTCATCCATGTGTTCTTTAAAAGTTGAAATATTAAAATTTAAGGAAACTGATTTCCCAGAGATTCATTAATGTGCTTTTGAAAACTATCAACATTTCATCAAAATTTCATTTGATCTTCTTCAGAACTGTTTTTGTGTTAGTCCAGAAAATTGTATTGTGTCAAAACCTTTTTACTCCATGTGAGTAATACCATTCCATCACACTGATTATACATTTGAACTGTATTTCAGGGTTTTTAGGTGCTATTAAACCTGGCCTGCCAATACTAAACATCTATCAAACAACAAAAGTTTTCATAAGACTGTAAAATATTTGACTGGAAGTAAACATGAGACCTCAAGGAAAGGACATTCTTAAAACTCTTGGTACACAGGCTAGAACCTGTACCTGCCAAATGTCTGAGGTTGTGAACATGTCCTTCATCAAAGCTAAGCTCAGAAAATTATTCTGAAGCCCCTATAGTGTGTTATGCATTGTATTAGGTGTTTGAGAAAAGATGGAAAAGATGTCATCTCTGCTTCTAAGGGGAGAGTAGTGGTAACAACAGAAGCTACATGGAAAGAGGGAATGAAAAAATCATTAAAGCCATTGCCTATATTCTCAACAATTCTATGCAATAAAGATTATAAAATGCCTTCAAAATAATTGGATCAATTCAAACACTTACCAGGAAACCACAAACACATGATAACACAGACTGGTCAGCCTGATTGATGGGCCTATTTATTACAAGCAATAGTCAATAAAAAATAAACATTAAAAAAAATAAAAATGAAAATTGAAAAAGCAAAGCATCATACCAATTCATTGGGCTTGAACTAAAAACAAAATTACCTGCTCAAAGAAACCTATGCTGAAAAAGGACTTTATGAAAACAAGGGAATAGAGTACAGAGCAAGTGAGTCGGTTGTGGCAACAGCAAGTTTACCAGTGTGTTAGAATTTGGTGAACAAATATAATAATAATAATAATAATAATAATAATAATAATAATAATAATAATTTGGTGAACAGAGAGAAGTTAAGCTCTGGTTGTGTTATCAGCATCACTAACAATACACAGGGCCTATATCCCAGACTCTTTAAAGTTCCAAGGAGAGAAGAAGAAATGATGCAGACTCTCTAGGACTTGAAAGTATTCAGGAGATGGCATTTATCAAATGATAAGTAGCATTTCTTAAAGGCCAAAAGGTGAAAATGATAAGCTGTATTACAGGAATTAAGGTGAAATCCCAGTGAAACAAGGTAGTGTGGATTTGGGCTGTGAAATGAAGTTATGGTCCTAGGGTAATAATCAGCTGCTTATTCTGAATCAAATTTCTTCATCTCCATAAGCTTTATGAACATGGTAATCAAGACCTCTGACAAACAACAAATAACATCTTGTTATTACTCAAGATCCATCCCTTAAGATGGATCCTTGGCCATATAACTTAACCTCTCTAACACTAGTTATCTTCAACATAGTATGAGAATAATAAGACATATACTCCATAGGTTAATTTTTATAATTAAATTATATAATTCATAAAAATAATACCTATATATATCAATGTGTTTAATAAATGTTAGCTACTAATAGCAAGGATAATGTTCTTTGCCAAATTACAAATCAGTGCCTAGAAATAAATTTCTTGATATATATAAAGAAACACAAGAAAATGGAAATAACTATAGCCAGATTAAATACTTACTAATACATCAATACCAGTAAAAACTGAAAAAAATAGCATTACAAAATACTAATGCGCATTGTACTTGTAGATATAAACCCTGTCAAGCTTTGGGTTTTCAAAAGTACTTTCTCAGATTCATATTTCATTGTGTGCATCACTACTATGTTGAACATTTGACCATTATTAAGATTTATGAAGTTCCATCCTGATTTAAATTCATACCATGTAACAAGGACCCAACAAAAATTTAGATACAATAAAACAGATATTGAAAAAGAGATAAAAGCAAGTCAAAAGAATAATCATTAAGATTAATGCAATCATTATTTTTACTAAGGCTGTAAGGATTCAAAATCATTTCTTTTTTTTTTTTCAAAATCATTTCTATGATGAATAAAAAAAAGAACTCATTTTTGTTCAAAGAATCTTTGGTTAAAATGTAAATGTTTGTATAAAGTTACATATAATATAGAGTATTTTTATTAGTGTGAATTATTTAGTTCACGCATTCCCTTTAAAATTAATTAACTAATGTCATAAAGTCTGGCATGATAAAACCTATTTTGGAAAATCTTGGGTTGATAAACCCCAGTGGATCCAAGTGCAGAGAAATCTACACACCAATAATCTTTTTAGGGTGTATATGATCTTAGTTTGTAGCATATAAAGAAGAAATACGGATTAATCAGCAGAGTTGTCTTCCCAGTGACAAACTCAGTAATTTATATTTGCCTCATAGTCACAGACAGTAAACACCTTCACATATTCTACAATTTAGTCAATTTTACTCATACTACTTAGTTTAAAATGTGTTGTGTATATGTATTATATAAAATTTAGAAAAAATAAAAAATTTAGATAATTATGTATATAAATATAATCTTACTAAATACTGTAAATTAAAATATTTCCCTCTTCAGGACTTATTTTCAACTTTTCTTCTAAACCTATAAGACGCTTCTTTCATTGCAGATATGCCAATCCTGCTAACCTTGTAAGAATTATTGTATAAATCTTAACAGAACACACTCAAGATATTGTGCAAAATGAACTTCCTTAATAAACTGAAACATCCCAAAAGTACCATGCACAAATGAAGTAAGCTGTCACCATCCTGGTTGAATTTGAGGAAAAATAGGAGAATTTCCAGGTTGAAGGTTTCATTTAATCAAACTATCTTCATGGACAGTTTATCAGACTATCTGAAATTTCACCAGTAGAGATTTACCCCTTGTAATTAAATAGCCCAACTTCTGGTAAAGTAAAACAAACATAATTTTAATAAGAGAAACATATTCCGACGTCTTTTATTAACATCTTACTGCAATTAACATTCCTACTTCACATTATATTTAGCTGGTATTAGAGGAACAGAAACTAGGTCTGAGAAAACAGGAAGACTATTAGGTCAGAAATGTTGTCCAATAAAAATCATGTTACTATACTTTAAGCACCCTATGAATTCTGGTGACAAAAAGTAGTGTAATATTCATTTTCTGCCAAATAGAAAGATTGTAGATTTAAAAAGGATTAAAAAGATATTAAAGGGAAATTAAATTAAAGAGAGATTCGGGCACATAACTAAGTAATTCCAACTTATTTTTAGGAAGCACAGCTTTAAGCAAGTCATTCACTTTACATAGGTATATCAGTTATACATCTGCCAGTGTTGGAATTGGTATTTATGTTAATACCCCTATGCTATGAAAGACTACTGGGATTGCCAAAGATATATCTCTAAGGGAAAGAGGATTCCAGGCTGAAGTATTAAATGCAAAGGCACAGGACCATAAATAAATACCACTGTCCTATGTTATCATTATTGCTCACTTGAGAGACAAATTTAGCAAAATGGGGTCCTCTCTCTTGGTCCTATCAAGGATTTAGATGTTGAAATACCAACACAATGCAAAGAAAGATGGTTAAGTTTTCAGTAATCATAAGAAAAATGTATGAGGGATCCCTGGGTGGCGCAGCGGTTTGGCCCCTGCCTTTGGCCCAGGGCGCGATCCTGGAGACCCGGGATCGAATCCCACGTCGGGCTCCCAGTGCATGGAGCCTGCTTCTCCCTCTGCCTGTGTCTCTGCCTCTCTCTCTCTCTCTGTGTGTGACTATCATAAATAAATAATAAAAAAAATTTAAAAAAAAAGAAAAAAAAAGAAAAATGTATGAGATATCTCTTTAAAGTGACCTTTTCTAAATAACATACCTGAGCACAGAAGAATGGATTTGATTAACTGAATTTAATACTCATATTCTCATATCCACTACTCCTGGCCTTCCCTTACACATCCCTTACACAGGATCACTGCTCATGTACATATGCTTAGTATGATTCTAGCATCAAGTGAATTTGTTTAATTAATTTTTTTTAAATCTTGGAAAGAAAATATACCATATGCACAGGAAAGATCAAGATCAAGTCTATTATTCAGCAAAATGTACCATATATTCAAATTTAAATTTTAGATTGATAAATGTAGAGTTGATTTAATAATTCAATAAGGCATAAGAATTTTTTTTTTTTCCAATCAGGACCATTTCTTTGGGATGCATACTTACTAAAGCCTGAAATCTCTGTAAGGGAACACATAGAAGATTCAAATGTGAAGAAGGATAATCCAAAAATTATACAAAGGTAATAAGAAAAAAAGCCTTCTAGTGTGAATAAAAGCTAGTATAAGGAATGATTCAAGTATTAAAAGGATGACAAGCTCTGATTATAAGGAAGATAACAGGACAGACTATGTAAGTGTGGGGTTGGACAGAAGGAAGGGCAACAAAACGGCTACTAGATATGTAATCAGAGAATCCAAAGTTTGCCCATTTTTATCTGTACAGCATTCGCATACAACATGTATGGTAACAATATATATTTGTAACCATTTTTAAAGATTACTTACAGAATGATTATTTTAAATGGAAAGTCAATAAAGAATTCAAGTTTGACAAATAACAACTCATCCATTCACATAAATCATTTCAAAAAATAAATCTTGTCCATGTAACAAAATAAAGATGGATGATAAAAAGTTCAAATATAAAAAGAAACAGACTAGGTCTAAGATAGCTCCCACTATTCTATATTATGTAAGCATGATATTGCAATTTCAAAAAAATTCTATATTTTGGGAAAAAAATCACATAATGAATTAGTATGAAAAGTGCCTTAGGTCTTTCAATGAACCTTAGGATAATAGAAAAGAGAAAAAAGAGAGATGACGAGGAGTGAGGATGGGAGGGGTACGGATGGGAAGGAAATGGAAGAGGAGTCATCTGATTATGTAATGGCACTTTCTTCTTGGTGTCATAAAACACAAGACACTAGCATTTACAGCAGATTAAAAGGTAAACTTTATGGCCATAAGAATTCAAAGACTATGAACATTTAAGAATCCTTTTTCATTGTAACTCATTTTTCATGAAGTCACAGGGATGATAGGCTTTGAGAGGTGAAAAGGGCCCTTACTTTTAATATCAGGCACTAATTTTATAAGGACTCCTATTTTTCCTTAGGTGTAAAAGCAATGTCTATAAACAAACAAACAAATGAAAGATTATAAGGTCACAAGAGCACAAACTATTTCACCGGGAAGAAGAAATAAATATGGAGCATCTTCTCTGAAGACCATTTTGAATACTTCCATGGCAAACACCAGATTATTCCAAAACATCCTTAATTTTGTCAAATATTTCAGAATGTGTGTTTTGTTATGCGTTTGCTTTGGTGTTAAATTGTCTGCAAATTGTGGTGACTTTGCAATTCATCTTTCTGAGTTAAAAGAAATCACGTACCAGACAATTTTGGAGGTGTGATGACTGTAATAAAGCGTTTTACAACTTTTACATTATCCTTTGAAGTTGTAGTGTCACTAAACAAAATATTCATCTCTTTGTAAAACTTAGAAGTTTCCCTCCATGTGCTATGGCACAGATATTCACCTTCTCTCTTCTGTTTACTACATTTCCAGACATGCATTTTTCTGATTTTTATCTCTAAACTCACATTTTCTGCTATTACAATAAGCGTTCTAGGCACTTTGTAATAGTAATGAATTTCAATATTTGAGTTTACTCATAAGCAAAGTTCCTGTTGACTAAAAAAAAAATATATACGAGTGATGTTGATGGTCCAATTAATTTTCTTACTAGTGAAACCCAGGTCTTCTATTGGTTTCGATTAGCAAGGCAAATGTGGCAGACCTTTCTGGGCTCCCGGCCACCTCCACTTCCCTTCTTCAGATTTCAGGTTATCAAAGGTAAAATGAGTTAGTCGAACATATCTCACCAAAAATGACAACACTGCCAGGATATTTCTGAAATGCATCTTAAGGACTTTGAAAAGTACGGCTCAAGCAAAAAAGTAGCTCAAATTATTTCAAGGCATGTTTACATTAAGCAGAGGTTTGTTTCCCTCATTCAAATATTAGGTCTGAAGTTTTCTAACTTTTTATGTTATAACTTCTATGATACACTTTTTGTATCTCTCTCAGTCTCTACTTTCATATTCCGAGGTCTCCATTCAGCAGGTTACACCACACATAAAGTTTAAAAGCATTTAGCTAAAATTTTGCATAAAAAATAAGTCCGATCCTTTCAAATGCACCACCATGAAAGCCACAATTCCTGCCTCTTTTCTATGTCAGGCCATTTATAAGGATTGAATTACAATGCGCAGGAGGAAGAGTCTAGGAGGTAGAAAGAACATCAGCCTATCCAACACAAGTGGCTATATCTCCATTTCCCACATATCTTTGTGGTGTGCTCAATGAACATCCCTGCCATCCTTAGGAGACACTATCATTACCTGGGAAAAATACTGTTTAGGCAGTAAATATAAAAATCCAGATTGGCACACTTAGGATATATACTGCCTTCTCTGTGACCTAAGTGGATAGTCTAAAATTAGCAAATGAAACATTTAATAAATGCATAAGCCATATACTGAAATTCCAACTGAAAAGTCAATTGGAAATCTATGAACCTCAAAGAAAGTTTCATAAAGCTACAAATAATCTCCATCCTATAAAATGTAGTGTTGTAGTATTGAGGCAAATTAAAGGATAACAGTGATAGTCCCCGTAGCATAAGACATCTACAGCTGGCAAATTACTGGAAGGTGTTTTAAGTAACATTTTCAAGGAAGTCTGTATCTGAATACTATTGTTACAATTGAACTTTGGTCAAAACTGAAAATAGAAAAAATGGAGCCATTTGGCAGGAAAAAACGGACATTGTCTATTCAATAAATGATAGGTTGTTCTTTGGGGAGGGAGGAGCAAAGGGAGAGAGAGAGAAAATCTTTTTTTTTTTTTTTTAAGATTTTTAATTTATTTATTCATGAGACACACAGAGAGAGAGAGAGAGAGAGAGAGAGGCAGAGACACAGGCAGAGGGAGAAGCAGGCTCCATGCAGGGAGCCCAACGTGCGACTTGATCCCAGGACTCCAGGATCACACCCTGGGCCAAAGGCAGGCGCCAAACCGCTGAGCCACCCAGGGATCCCCGAGAAAGAGAGAGAATCTTAAGCAGACTCCACACCCAGCATGGAGCCCCATACTGGGCTCAATCTCAGGACCCTGAGATTATGACCTGAGCTGAAATCAAGAGTCAATTGCTTAACAGACTGAGCCACCCAGGCGCCCCACTGATAGGTTGTTCTTAAATGATCCTAAAATAGAGGAACTTAACAGTAGTCTCACAGCCAAGGAGCCCCTTTTTTGCTAGCAAAGGGACTTGTGTATATCATGATTCCTCTTCAGGTACCAAAGGTCTATTATTTATCTTTTAATAGATACATTTACTTTACTTTGCCTTTATTTAGCAGTGGCACAAAATTACCTTGAAAATAATAATTATGGATACAGATGCTAATTTTAGACATGTCCACCACGGCTCTCAGACACATGCAAAACTTCAACAATGTCTGAGAACTGTTTTATTGACCATATCTCAGGCTATGCTCTGTAAAACTTCAACACATTCCTGAATTAGCACATGCATTTGTTTTCTGCACAACAGATGAGATACTTAAATAGCAGAGAATGCTCTGTCTGCTTTGAATAACAAAATGATGATTTCATTTTTCTCAGTGTGCTTACAATTCAAGTCTACAGCTTTATGTCATTTTCATGGAATAACAATGTAAATGGTAGCACTGGCCCCATGACACTTCAATTCCCTCATGTCTTGAATCCAGAATTTCTAATTGCCCTTAGTGAATAGCTTTCCAAATGTCTTTTCAGTCCTGAGTTAGGTTTTGTAAAGCTTTAGGGAATATCTCCATTAAGATATCAGGCTACTTACTTCAAAACCGGCAATAGTCATGTTGATTATTTTATAACTTATAAATATTTTTCAAAGTGATTTTAAATTATTGTAGTCCTCTTGTCTTCTGAATTTTCTTATGCATTTAGTTGGGGGAAAGAAAACTCTCTAAAAAAATTCAATCAGGTTGAATGCCGCTTGCTTTCTCAATTGGTGTCTAATGTTGCCAGAAGACAGTCTTGACTAAGATACCACGTGGTATAAAGAGGTGAATCCATTTTCAGAAAGGCATCTCTGATGATTTTAAGCTTTCTATGTCTAATATTGTCAAAGTGCTTTTTAATGAAAAACTGTTTGTTGTCACTGTGACCACTTTTTAATTACTCGAATTAATATCTCTCCTCAAACACTTTTGCTCTACAAGTTCCTTGCTCTGTTCTTTCCTGCCCTTTCCCTTTTGAAAAAGTAATTATATCTGTAATCGCTGGCTTAGTACATTTCTTCCTCATATAACCAGGAGGACAGTTCCCTGAGAGAATAGAAAATGGGTCCTTCCTCTTCATCTCTGTATTCCAGTACCTAGCCCCACTCCAGACACATGGCAGGTACTCAAAACATATGAAAGAAATGAATGAATAAAATTATATTAATAATTGCCTTCTGATCTGCAAACAACCCCCACAATAATCATTAATTTTCAAAATCTTATCTGCATTTACCTAAGTCATCTGACAAAATAAAATAAGTTATTAAACTAAAGCTTCCAAAATGTCTTCCTCCAAAAACCCATTATTTAGAATATGATTTATTTAACTGGTACATATATTAGTGATACTGAGACGGAGAGGGCAATTTTCAAAGTACTCATATTATGTTTTTCTCTTCACATTTCTTATTTGAGACAGCATTCATTTTTTTTTTCAGAGAGACACAGAGTATCAAGTAGTTCATAAGGCCTTTGTTCATAAAGTGAAAATGGAAATATTGGTAAACTGAGATCCTATCATTTTTTTGGCATGTATTTTCAACCAGATACACTGTGGAGAAATCCCTTCCTCCTATAATGGAGAAACAGGAGGAGCCAGAAAGTGCACATTGAAATCACTTGAATATACAGATTGTTATTCCAAGAGCTTATAAATCTAATTTGGCAGAAATACATGAGACAACATAATATGAGACATTTCAACTGCTAGGCAAAATTTAAGAACTGTGACCTTACATAAGGGGTGAGATTTCCTCAATCATCACAAATGGAAGTTAATTCAAGTATATATTCAACTTTAAATATTAAATATACTTTTATTTTGTGTCATAGACTTTTAATAATTTTCTCTTATCACAAAATCATGAGGTATAAATGTCCATATGAAACTCCATTATTCCACAAAATCCTTTTTAAAAAGTCAGAGACAGAAATGTGCACAAACACCCATAGACTGGCTAAACTATTTAGAGTATTTAGACATAATGGACATTCTCTTTGAAGAGCTGGCTCTTTATGTTAATCTTCATTGGATAAAAAATGTTGATATAAATAATATACTAGCTACGTTTTTATCTCCCTCTTTGTTCCCTGAAGTAATAATGGATCAGGAGGTTAGCAACAGTATTTGAAATAGATGAGTTTAGTCAAGTATGTAGTAGAAAGCTGCATTAGGCAAATATTTTTAAAAGATATTTATTTATTTATTTATTTATTTATTTATTTATTTATTTGAGAGAGAGTCAGAGATAGCAAGGGAGTAAGAGAGGGAGAAGCATGCTCCCTCTTGAGCAGGAAGCCAGACATGGGACTTGAACGCATGATCTGGAGAACATGATCTGAGCTGAAGGCAGATGCTTAACTGACTGAGCCACCCAGGCACCCCTAGGATCACATTTCTTTAAGAGATAGTTAGTTATAAAGCCAGGACTTGAACTTAACTCTAATATTACGCTTTTTCCATTAAAACAACAATAAAAACATAATATTTAATGAAATCTAATGTGCTAGACAATAAGATCAACATTTTATGTATCACCACATAAAATTCTCATAATACACATATGATATGGGTACCGTAACTCTATATTTATGTTGACTGATAAGATAATATATATAAATGTCTTTTAAGCATATTATTACTAAAGTTAGAAAATTTTGCATGGTAACTTTATTCCTCCTCGTTAAACCAGGTAATTAAAACTTACATTGTGTAACTTCTGCTCAATTTTGCTGTGAAACTAAAATTGCTGTAAAAAAATAAAATCTACAAAAAACAGCAACTTACACTGTGAATCAGTACTCAAGATTAAATGAGTTGCCACTGCATATGGTGGTATTTATAGCCTCTGTTTGTTTAATGACTATCTATTTGCACTAGAGATCATGTGTATCTGTGTGTGTGTGTACACAGACAGTTTCAAATCAAAACAGATAATAATATTAAAACAATAATAGCAACAGCAAATGCCTGATGAGTTTCTACTCTATGAATAATTATAAGCCCTTCACATATGTGCACTGATGCAGTGTTCAAATCAACCCTATGAGACAGATAACACTTCACACTTGATGAAAGTGAAACAGAATGAAATAATGTGTCTGAGGCTGAACAGCTAGAATGGTGATACCAAGATTTGAATTTGGATAATCTCACACTTGGTCACCTTGTGCACTGCCACTATTTGAATGGATGGGACACCATCATTTGAATGAGACTTTAAACTTAAAGAGTATCATTCAACACTTATACAGTATCTTACATGTTTAAACAGAAATGAGTTTTGAGTAGGTCTATTATGGGTGGTCTAGAGCAGGATTTTGAATCATGGTTCCCTTAAATAATGATACTACTTTCACTTTCATCCCCAGAGAGAATAAATCTCCTTTATTTAGATATCTAAAAATTCTAACATGGGCAGCCCTGGTGGCTCAGCAGTTTAGAGCCGCCTAGGGCTTGATCCTAGAGACCTGGGATCAAGACCCACGTCAGGCTCCCTGCATGGAGCCTGCTTCTCCCTCTGCCTGTGTCTCTGCCTCTCTCTGTGTCTCTCATGAATAAATAAATAAAATCTTTAAAAAAATAAAAATAATAAAATAAAATAAAAATTCTAACATCAATAAAAATGTTGCTTCCCATTCTAATCAACTAAATATGCACTTTCTTCAGCCTAGTATTAAGGAACACAGATCACGGCAGAGATCATATGCAAGATAAGACAAATCTGGTCACAGAATGCTACTTGGCTAATGACAAGGATGGAAACTTGATATTGTCTTCACCATCTCAATAAATGGTACCACCATCTCTCATTTGCTCAAACAAAATAAATAAATAAATAAATTGATTCCTTTATTCGTTTTTGAATGCTGATTCAATTAGTCATCATGT
Source organism: Vulpes lagopus (assembly GCF_018345385.1). Lineage (NCBI taxonomy): Eukaryota > Metazoa > Chordata > Mammalia > Carnivora > Canidae > Vulpes > Vulpes lagopus. Next base: position 49,237,939 of record NC_054829.1, on the reverse strand, counting down.
TTTAATGGCTCTACTTCCAAATATATTCTGAATCACTTTATATCTCTGAATTATCACCCAAACTACTGCCACAATCTCCTGCTTCTCCCTGAATAACAGTCTTTTACAAATGTATCACAGATCATGTCACTGTTCTGCTTAAAACTATATTAAATCTTTTTAGAGTCAAATACAAACCATATTTAGTAGAGTCAACAAAGGGCTCAGAATCTATACCCTGCCTACCTCCTCTTACTTCTACTCCATTCTCCCACATATGGGAGAATTCTAGATATAATGTCCTCATTGCTTTCCCACCTCAGAGATGTTGTCCTTGCTTTTCCCTCCAGAATGCTCTTTCTTGTTATTAATGTTCAGGTCACCTCTGCAATCAATCTTCAGGCCTCAGACTACATTATCCTGTGATATACCCACCCTTCATTTCCCACTTAGCTACTCAGTCTATCACATTAACTTCTTTTCTTTTTAGAATTCATTGCTATGAGAAATTATTTGCTAATGCTCCATATTTCCCACTGGATATCAATATTGTTTCTCTTGTTCACTGATTTATCCTCAGTATGAAGAATGGTGCCTGGGAAACTGAGGAAAGAAATAAAAATTCTCACAATGAACGAATACACCATTTTTTGAGTAATAAATGAGACTGCATTAATAATTTTGCCTGGAAAAGCAAGTCTGCACAAATTAATTTAGAAAGATTGTACCTAAAGTGAATTTTTAGCATTTGATAACCCATAATGCACAGACACTGTTGATGATGCATGCTTTATAACAAGAGTAAGCTCATTCCAGAACAGAATACTCTAAAATGTGAATGTCCTAGAAAAGAATGCTACACATGAATAAAGGAGAAATCCAGAAGATGCAAAATCATTCCTTGACATACAATTGCAAAGAATGTTTACAATTTCCTTAGTGAGAAAGAATTAGAAATGAACATCAAAGACCTCTATATTATCTCTTTATATTATCTCACCATTATCTGAGACTAATAGATAATATAGAGAGAGATTTGTGTGTATATGTAGGTATACATGTAAAAATATATGCATTATATACACATCCATCCTTGTATTTTATATTTATATGATTTCCTCAATGATATTATACAATAACATATGGACGGTCCTATTCCAATTTGTGATTTGAGTTATGCCTAAAAAGCCTTTATTATTTTGGATTTAAGATTTTATTTATTTATTCATGAGAGACACACAGAGAGAAGCAGAGACATAGGCAGAGGGAGGAGCAGACTCCCGCGTCGAATCCCACGTCGGGCTCCCTGCATGGAGCCTGCTTCTCCCTCTGCCTGTGTCTCTGCCTCTCTCTCTCTCTCTCTCTCTCTCTCTCTCTGTGTGTATCTCTCATGAATGAATAAATAAATAAAATCTTTAAAAAAAAAACAAGGCATTCAGAAGTGATGGTGATTTCTGGTTTTATAAACTTGATTCTGAAAATTAATCTTTATACAGGCTAACCAGAATTTCCTTGTTTTGTGGTGAGAATGCATGATAACTCATCACGAAAATTTCTGTACATGTCTAATGTAAGGAGAAAATACCTCACTGAAAACTAAAAACAATCCATAACAACAATTTCTGTGCGACGCAATTAAACTTTAGAACTGCACATTAAACTTTTCAACTATGAGAATGACTAGATAATACTGATATAGTATTCTCCTGATCAATTATCCTAACTCATAAGTAATAACAAACAACAAAGTGTCGGGGGGCGGGGGGAGCTCTTTACATTTTTCTCTTCAGTTTCCAATTAAGGATTCAGTTTGAAGTGGCACACAAAATAGAATGATATGTTTTCAACGCAACACATCCCTTAAAAAGTTTCTCTGTGAACTGATCATCAAATTAAAATACCAATTCAGAAAAAAAAAGGAAAGAAAAATCTGGCAAGATCAATAAATCTACTTTAGTGAAATCAAGGAATAATTTATCTTTCTTAGGCATTTAGCACCAGTTTATTTCTTTCTTAGGTGCAGCTCATCCATAGATCTAGAGTAACTGCATGATAAATTTTAATCCTGGCATGTTCCAACGATAGATCTCTCAATAATGAGAACATCTCTCACACAATCTGCGCTGAATCAAATGTTTAGCAGAACTGTGTGAAGCTCCCCCTAACTCACCGCTCAGGCACTATCTAAGGAAAAGAATTGCTAGACAATTGAAACAAATTCACCACTTGAGGAAGTATCTGGCATCACATTAAGTCCCAGGAAAGAGAAAAATGGTTCTGCTTTTCTGACTCTGTTTCTTCCCCTAGTTTAGAGACAATTACTCAGTTGCAATTAAGTCTTGCTTCAAATGAGAACATGGCGGGGGGGGGGGGGGGGGGGGAGAGAAAAGACTTCAGAGAATGAGGAGATTGTGTGTTGGAATTTATGTTTGGACAAATAGTAACAAAGTGTCATGGAGAAGCAGGCCCAAAGACTTCTTTTTCCTTATTACACCTATCAAATTGGTGAGAGCTAGGAGTATTTAGAATAGTGTTCCAAATAGTTTCTGCAAACCCTAACCCTGGGAAATCACAGTACTCCCCCCCTTCCCTTTACCTACCACCCCTCCGCTCTCTCTTGCTATTCTGTAACCAAAAATGTCATTTTCTTTAAACCTTTCTCTGTTTTCCCCTCAGTATCAGCCTCTTTTGGGAGAAATAATAGGTATTATTTTCTTTTTTGCCTTCGGAGAACACATCTGAGACATTCTGTAAAAGTACAAAAAAAGTAATGGCTTTTCATAACATTTTACTATATTGACAAATGGTGGCATGATGGCAGTTTATGGGGAGGTTGTTTGTTAAGAGCAGATTTATTTAAATACTGCCAATCTAAAAACAATCAAATTCAGTAACATTCTTATTTAAGTCATCACACAGTTTTAAGAGCTGACATTCATCAGCCATGGTCTACTATTATTACTTTGGTGTGTTTACTTCCAGACATTTTATTCTAAGTTACAAAAGTAACAGGATAATTTGCAATAGGTAGAGAATTCCAGAGCTTGCTATTCTTACCCAAACAGCATGTAATGAATGTCCTTCTTCTCTGTAAATATGGATCTTTATCATAAGTTAAAGGCTACATGTATCATATACTATAAATTAGTTAATCTTCTATTGGACATTTAGATTATTCATAGACTTTTTTATGCAGAAAGAGAGAGAGAGAGAGAGGGAGAGACTTTTTCAAAGAAGTATTTTTCCAAAGTATTAACCTATTGCCTTTATAGAAACTAATTTTAGGTTCTGTATTTTAGCTCTAGAAACTTCCATTTTTAAGCGATTTCACAGTTCAAAGGGTCGCTATAATTGTATTAAAAGGACTTCAAATCTAGATGACCCTGTGATGCCAAAAAGCAACAAAGTGGTCAAAGAAAAAAAGTGCTAAAAAGGTAGTGTGGGCATATCAAAAGGGCACAGAAACCAACCTGAAACACATCCCACTGATCGAATTTGAAACAACTTGATGAAGAAAATTAATAATGATGGTTTTAGATTATAACCCAAAGAATAAAATAAATACCCATGATTCTCTACTTATGTCAATAAAAAGCTGAATACATAAATGAAGAGAAATGACAATTATTTCTTAAATAAAATTTCAATTAGTAAAATGTAGAAGAAATGGGAGAATTTAAAAATTATCATTATATCACCATTGTAATTAAGTGCCATAGGCCTGATCTTTTGATGGAAGTTAAATTAGTGAGCAAGAATTTAGTCGGCAGGACATCTAAAAAGTACTCTGCGCACTAAGCAGAATCCATCAAAGATACCCACATCCTAATCGCAAGACTTGTGAATATGTTATTCTTCACGACAAAGAGGAATTACGGTTGCAGATGAAATTGAAGTTGCTAATTAGCTAACCTTAAAACTAAAGAAGTTATACTGAATTATCTGGGTGTGCCCCAACGGAATCACAAGAGTCCTTGAAAATGGCAGAGGTCAGAGTGTTGCAGTGTGAAAAGGTCTTCATTGGGTGCCTGGGTGGCTCAGTTGGTTATGCATCTGCTTTGGCTCAGGTCATGATCCCAGGTCCTGAGATAGGGTTCCCTGCTCAGGAAAGTCTGCTTCTCCCTCCCCCCTCTTGTGCTCTCTCTTGCTCATTCTCTCTCCCTTTCAAATAAATAAACAAAATCTTAAAAAAAAAAAAAAGGTCTTGATCCACTTTTACCACTTTTGAGGATGGAAGCTATGGGGTCATAAACAAGGAAACATGGATGGTTTACAGAAGCTAAAAAAGGCAAGAAAACAGATTCTCTTCTAGGGCCTGTACACAGTCCTATTGATACCTTGATTTTATTCAAGCGAGACCTATGTATAATACTAAAAAACTGTAAGACAATGTATCTTGTTTTAAGTTGTTTGTGGTACTCTATTATGGCAGTGACTTAAAAAAAAGATATACTTAGTAATTACAAAAAGGAAAAAAAGTGTATAGTGGAGAATCCTGGCAAATTAGCTAATTGATCCAGATTAACATTGTCATTAAGGCACACCACCACCATACACCCCCAGATATTAGGTGATGAAAAGGACATATTATCACTCTGGTATTCTTCGAATAATGCTTAGCCTTAGATCTAACCACAAAAAAACATCAGCCACACCAAAATTGATAGATACTTACAAAATAAATAGCAATACTCTGAAAGTATGAAGGCTATGAAAGACAAGGAATCATCAAAGACCGGAGAAGACAAAGATGTGATGGCTAAATTCAATGTGGGATAGTGGATTGTATTCTAGCACACAAAACGGGCATTAATTTTTGTTAAAGGTGAAATCTTTGTAAGTTCTATAATTTTGTTAGCTAGTATTGGTATCATGTAACACATATTCTTATTTTTGATAAATATTCTCTGGCTATGGGCAATGTTAGCATAAGGGAAAGCGGCATGGGTGGAGGGCATATGGGAACACTACACTATTTCTCAGCTCTTCTAGAAGTCTAACATGTCAAAATTTATATATACATGCACATACATATCCATACACATATACATACATAGTGGCTCAGAATATTATGTCAAAATTGCACTAAAATGAACATTTTTCTTAAATCCTCTGAAGAAAGTGGGCTTTTTAAAGTAACAGGTTAGTGAAAAATATCTTAACATCCTTCTACATCCCTATACAGTTTTACTTCCTGTTCCTGGAAGTTTCTCACTTCTGTGGTATTTCTGTGTGTGTATTTGATATTGCCTTTACTGCTAGACATTTTATTGACATGATATTGACTAGTTCTCAACAGTTCCCATTAGAAACTCTTCTGAGGATTTGATAATGAAATTTACTATTATTTTGTCCTTTTAGGAGACTTTTTCTTTTTTTTTTTTTTAAAGCATTTTTTTTTAAATTTTTTTATTTATTTATGATAGTCACAGAGAGAGAGAGAGGCAGAGACACAGGCAGAGGGAGAAGCAGGCTCCATGCACCGGGAGCCTGATGTGGGATTCGATCCCGGGTCTCCAGGATCGCGCCCTGAGCCAAAGGCAGGCGCTAAGCCGCTGCGCCACCCAGGGATCCCCTAGGAGACTTTTTCTATATTTACTTCCTACTAATATTAAGTGAAGGTTTATTTGCTTATTTTCATTGTGTAGATGTGCACACATTTATTTGAAACCAGTTTTCTCAGGTAGTACTAAAAAATCTATCCCCAAATCTGAAGTTTGTGATGTGAAGGTCAGTGTTGCTGCAGCCTCTCCCAATAAGACATTAACATTGAACCATATTTTTCAAGGACAAGGATTTTTCAAATTTACAGAAATACACAAGGGATTAAGAGACTTATCAGATAAGCTAAATTTAAATTGTCTGATAACTTTAAATGAGAATTTCTGTTTGAAGATCTACCTTGGGAGCTGCTATAATTCCCATCACACTTGGGCTACTTCTTTGCTGCATTCCCTAACTCTCTATGTTCTTATACCCCACCTCTTTCTTCACGCTCCAGGTTGGCTTCTCCTGCAACTTACCTACACATAATGCCTTTTCATCATCAGTCTTCTTTAAAGTTATAAAAATTAAATCTATGAGATTACTGGTTGTTGTTTGCTCTGGATTATTGATAGCTGGGAAATGGATGGACAAGTGGAGGATGTGAGCTTTCAGGTTAGTCTATGAAATCATGAAATTAATTAATTTATGAAAGCAGAAACAAGAAGAGACCAGTTACCCAAACCACATAGATATACATTGCTCTTGTATAAGCCTGTAGGTCGACACTGCATTGACTATACACTATTGTAGAGTCTATGTAGCATCTAGAATTTCACCAGTTGCTTATGTAATAATCAGAATCACCATGATCACAATTTTAAGGCTTAGGAGTGATGTACTTCCAGTTTCTAATGTATATAATTATATTGTTTCAGTGATGATAAAGTCCTGATGCACATGAGAAGTTAGGTAGTAGAAAGAGTACTTAAGTCAAGAGCCTTTGATTCAAGTGTCCACCTACTTATTCAGTGATCTCTGAAAAACTGGATAATCTTTCTAGAGTTCAATTATATTCTCTCCTAAAATTAAATAAAGGTTAAATTGGTGAAAGGAGATAAACTGAGTATTCTTGGAACACATGTGTATATGCATGTATGTACGTATGTGTGTACACATATACACACATAACATTTGGCTTTAACAATCTCAGTCACTGAAAAAATTCAGTAGAAAATAATATATTGAGTTCTACCATACGACTCTTTAAAAGCTACTTAGGAAAATAAAGCATCTTCTTTTTTTTTTTTTTTTAAAGATTTATTTATTTATTTATGATAGACACAGAGAGAGAGAGAGAGAGAGAGGTAGAGACACAGGCAGAGGGAGAAGCAGGCTCCATGCCAGGAGCCTGACATGGGACTCAATCCTGGGACTCCAGGATCGCGCCCTGGGCCAAAGGCAAGCGCTAAACCGCTAAGCCACCTAGGGATCCCAAAGCATCTTCATATACAAAGAATATATCCTTAACTTTGCATTTCCATGTAATCTCCATATTGAAGTTGAACAGTACAGAGAGAAGAGAAAGACAGAAAAGCATATATACATGTATTGGGGTAAGGAGGGAAAAAGGGGGAGAAAAACAGAGGAAGACGAGGAGACAGAGAAGGAGAGAAGAGGAAAAAGAGAGAGGGAGAGAGAGGAGTTTAAATCAAGGCTCTGACAATTAGTACCTCTGTTATCTTGGGCAAATGACTTAAAAATTCTGAGCTTCGCTTTCCTCACCTGTCAAATGAATTGCTCTGATTATTAAATGAGATAAACAATCCATGTAAAGCTACTATCTGGTACATGGGTACTAGCATTAATACATATTAGTTTCTGAGTCATTACGAATAGGTAATTGAGTATACTTAAGTGAGTGTGGAGAAAGGAGAAAAAAAATATATATGGGAGTCATTTGGAAGAAAAAAGTACAGAAAAGGGGATCCATATATCTTAATACCTGAAAAGAAAGTGCCTAGTCATAAAAATATACTCCCCATTCATAAAAGAGAGGACTAGCTACTTAATTATGAGTGATAAGAAAAAGACAAGGTAATCATCTGGTGTTAATTACAGGTAAAACCTATCTATCTATCTATCTATCTATCTATCTATCTATCTATCATCTATCTATTTATGTATGACACATACACAGATAAGTATTTGAAGAGCAACATCTGAGTATGGGATATACAAATTTTTTATACTTACTCTAGGTCCCAATCAATACATCAACACCCAGTAAGATAGGGAAAGCAATGTTTTAATTAAAACCAATCCTGCAATATAAAATTGTACTTTATGACAGCAATGCACTCAGTTACTATACTTAGCTCTAGCAGGAGTGTCACACATGAGGAAGAGTGTTTGCACATTCCTATAAATACCAGATTCCCTTAATTTTTAGCCAAGATTTCCTTTGTGTATTGCCAGACATTTCTTGAATGCATTTCTGAAATGCGAGTATTGGCTGCTGCTTATTTCTCCCCAGAGCTTCCATCATTTCTTAAATGGGGAACTGGGCAGATTTTCACCTCACTAGACCCACACATTAGTGAAAGTTTGGGCTATGACATGTAGACCAGCATGTCTTAGCACACCTGGTCATCAGCCTTCTTGAGTATCAAATTATTTTTACTCACAAAACTCTTTAGTCCGTTTAACCACCTGACTTAGCATTTTCTGTGACCTATGAAGTAAAGCTTCTATTGCCTTAATAATGTTTAACTTGCTCTGTAAAACTTTCTAGGGTCACCATAAGTTGCCATTTGTATTCATGGTAACAACTGGCAGATATCAAAGGCATATATAGGCATCTTGAATCTCTCCTCCACTAGGGAGCACATGACTTTATGTCCCCGCCACCTATGCAGTGATTAAGGACCACATTCCCTCATGAACAGGTTACTGAGAAAACTTCCCTGAGGCTTTATGCTTTGGACTCACCCTTCTCAAATTAATTCCTTATGAACTTATCAGGACATGTCCCATTAAACAGTTTTTGTATCATTCAGCATCTTCTAGAAAATCTACACTGCTCCCACCTGAGTTATCAAAAGCCATTTTCTAGACTTTTTCTTCTTTCTCTCTCCCTAAGCTGGTCTCTTTCTGTCTGACAGCTTATCCTTGTCAGGAAAGGACTCCTCAAGCCTGACTCTGCATTCTGAGCACCCAATACTTCAAAAATTAAGAACATAGCTTATGGTGTTCTTTAGACTGGGTCATCTCACAGAAAAGATGTCCATGAATACATCTCTAATATCCAGAGCCTTCTCTTTTCTCTACTTAAAAGTTTGCTCTTCTAATATAGATAAATGAAAGATAAGAGATAAGGTTTGAAAAAATGGCTGGAGGTTTCAGTCCTGGATGAACACTTCAGGCATTTGAGAGGAATGGGGGTTAGAAATAGGTCTAATGTGGACTATATACACTTCATGCTTATGTATGAACTGTAGCCTATTTCTAGTAGTCCGGGCAAACAGAGCAGATGGCAGTTTGTTTTTTTATATAGCATATACAATATTACTTACACTGTATATTGCTATATATAATTCTTACTGTAATTCTTACTATACATTGTATATTAAGAATTACTATACAATATAACTATATAAATATAAAACTGTATACATAGATACCTAATTTTACATATACATTTATATATAATATCTATAAAGAAGGAACCCCAAGTGGAGTTCATAGGTAGAGTTGCAAGGAGAAAGTCAGGAAAGTGGATACACTCATCTGCTACAGTATACTATACTTTATGGGTCAACCCTCCACATTTCTTTGTAATACCTCGGGTTTCCAGGGAAACAATACAAAGTATCCTACAGACAGATCATCTCTTAAAGAAAGCATTGGCTCTGATCTGAATTCTCCATCCAAGCTCATTGATCTACACCTGCCAGGAGAACAGAGCTTACTCTGGGTTTTTCATGCTCCTCTGTGTGTTCATCAGAGTCACACACACATGCATAGTTTGTACATAGAATGGGTTCACCAAATTTCAAATGGAGTACAGGGTAAAGTGGAGGCAACAAATGACAGGAAGGCACTGAGTGAAACAAATCAGACTTTAAATATGATCAGGGAACTGAGACCATTCTTGTAATTTAAGAATATGATCAGAATTTCTTTTGCAGCTGATCTTTTAAATTAAACAAACAAGCACAGCTGGAAAAACACATGCAAATTTTGGTATTTCGGTCCAGCAATATGCAAGCATATCCACAGTAGGAGTAATTTACTGAAGAAGCCTCATTAATGAGCTCTAGCACTGGTTTATTCTGAGCAGTCATGCTATACTCTAATAAAGGCAACATTTTCCTGCGTACTACATAAGGTCATATCTTACATACAGTGTCTCTCCCCATAAAATACCAGTCTTTTTAGTCAAGAATCTTTTCCCATTATAGATGGCTTATCAAATACACATGGGGCCATGTGTCAGCACCCCATCCTGAAGTACCTCAACTGAACTGTTACATTACAGGCCACATTTGGACATGACTCAGAGATACCAATGGATGGATGCATACAGCCTATCCATTTACCAACTGCACTCTGTTATTAGCTGTTTGTGTATTGATTTAATTTCCTGCCACATTTGCAAACCTAAAGCCTAAAAAAATAATCTAAAGGGAAATGTTTTAGCTCATCTCCAAGATGAGAAAAACAGTTTTTGCAGTGACACAGAGAAGAAGAGCCAAGAGCATACCAGGAGCAAATGTCCTGCTCCAGAAAGCAGAGTTGGCACCTTTGTCCATGAAGCTTCAGATGTACCCCACAACCCTGAAAGAAATACCACTGGATAGAACCCAGTAGAGGCACCCTGTGTTTTGACCTTTACAGCCCAGCACAATACATTTTTACAAAGGATTTCAAATATTTCTAACCAGGCTCTACACAGTTTCCACCACTGAGATATTTAAGCCAGTATAGCTACTTCACTTCTCTAGCTCCATGATGCCATTTTCAAGAGACAGGAGTTGAGAATATGCTGTGTCTCTATCTCTGCAGCTGCGATTCACAAGCTGGAAGAAGGAAATGTCAGCAATGCAAAAAGCAAAAGAAGAACCAGACCAATTGGTACTGCTAGTGCCTGATTCATTAGCATGGGCCAGGGGTTATTTTCCAGTGTAGAGAAAAGCTGGCACAAATGCTTGGCAATGTGCTCCAAGCTCTATCAGGGAAACGAATTGATCGTTTTGATAAGTTAAACAAAAAAAAAAAAAGTCTTTCGCTGCCTCACTGTCTCTTATGTGTGGTGCTACTGTACTGCTTTAGGAACAAGCATAGTGTGTCTATTTTTAGGGCAAATGTGCCTACTCTATCTTCGCCAACTAAATCTTTCTACATGACTAATTTGCAAGTTGAATTATCTTGGTAAATAGGCTGACTCACTAGCAAATAATCTGCAGAATTTAACTATGCATTAGGTTTCTGTAGTGAATTAGGTCCTTTTGTCTTGCTCAGGATGCTGAAATGAACTGCAGTAGTGCTCTGGTTAATTAAAAAAAAAAAAAAAAAAAGGAGAAAAGTTATTCCAAAGGCAAGAAGAGTCTTTCTTTAGAAGACTTTGGTATGATGGAGATAAATATAGCAGGCTATATTGAGAGACACAGCATTGAGTTAAGTCAAATAAGGAAATGAACCACAGTTCAGATGGAAATGTGCATAATTGGTGTACATATATATGTTATGAGTGTGTGTCCTATACACATCTATACAATAATTTATACTTACATAATCATTTAAAACAAATGTGCACAGCAATTGCCCAGCAGTTGCTCAAGAAACACTTGTAAATGGATGAACTGAAATGCTAGGTTAACATTCCCACATAGTCAATAGGTCCTCCCTCTCTGCTACCCCTGCCCCCTCTATCCCTGCAATGATTCAGCAGTGGGAAGACACATTTTACTTCAGAGATACCGAAGAAAATGTTCCTTTTGTTCATGTGGCTTAAAAGAATACTAAATAATTTGTAACTATAGCGGTAATGATTGACCTTTTTTAAATGAGTGACAATTTTAAAGAGATATTTTAAGCAAACATTTTTAAACATGGCAGGATTCACATTTGATACCCCTGAACACCTAATAGGAAGCCAGGACAGTGGCATACCAAGAGAATGTATGGGGGATGGGGAGAAGGAAATTGGAAATGGTTTATCAGCTAAAGTATTGGGAACTGCTGGTGCATGGTGATAATAAAAAGCTGACTGACTGTTGGCCAGTTTTATTTTATTTTATTTTTGTTTGTAAATTCTTGACTGACAGTGTACATCTTTCTTGCCTGCACCACCTCATTAGAGTGCACTGCTCCCATCAGCTCTCCCCTGGGGCCAGGATTCTCTGCACAAAACTAAAGCAGGAACAGGTATTTTAGGCAATGCCACTGCTCTACCTACACTGCTACGGATTCTTTTACCATCCTGTACATCAGCTCCAATGTGCTTTCACTCCCAACAGCAAGCACCTGTGGATCTCGATAGAAGGGATGGCCTCAAGCTATGGACTTGGCTTTGCCTGCACACAGGAAGAGATAAACCCTTGGGGGCAGATCTCAGTGAGAACATATAGATACCATGCCCTGAAAGGACAGCTCTGAAGTGTAATCTCCACTCTCCAGAGCCCCCTGAGGGACCTGAGTCCAAGGTATTTTCCATGGGACTGTGTTTGATCTCACATCTTTCCTTATTGACCTTCCTATCTCTCTGCCATTTCTTACTCCCTTTTTCATGAAACCTTGTCTTAGGGTCTGCGTCTGGGGAGAATTAAGGCAAACTTAGATACACATGAGTGTTACATCAAGACCTAGCAGAACTAAGATTCACTGGACAATTTTATCCTCTTCTGTTCTAGAGGAAAGTGAAAAAGAATAGACTATCCTAGTGTATATCTTGGTAGCTCCCAGTTCATAAAAAGAAAAGCTAATATAAACCCCATGATTTTACTCAGCATGATTCTACCTTTGCTGTGGGCTTCTAGAGACTCCCTGGGAAGAGAAGTGTCAAAAAAAAAAAAAAAAAAAGAAAGAAAGAAAGAAAGAAAGAAAGAAAGAAAGAAAGAAAACAGACCTTCCTCTCATTCTGAGGGTGCCCTTTGCCTCCATAGTTATGCATAGATGAGGGAAAGATATGATTGTTTTCCCTGGAATCCAAAGCACTATTTTATAGAAATTCATCACTTCTTCTATCTCAGCCCCTTATCTCTTCCAAAGGTAGAATTAAATTCAAGGTCACAGCCAATAACAGAATATGTATGGCAAGCCCTGATTCCATTTGGGGACTGCACATTCACATTCTAAAGCACTGCCTACCTTCAGTATTACAGTATAATAGGAAAGACAGATTTGTGCACAGTGACTATAAAGCAAGGAAGAAAATACACACCTCACAGAGAAACACAAATAAACGCTTATGGGAACTGAAAGGTGAGATGGATGAACTCACAACTGGGTAGTCAGGCAAAGCAGCATGGCCAAGATGGTTCTCCAAGTCCTTTCATGTAAGAGATTTGGTCAAGATGAGTCAAGGAGGGCATCCAAGGTGAGAGTAATATGACATGATGTGATGCATGGAAACTGGGCAGCAGGTGGGGGAAGGCAGATATTGAGAGCAGAGACAGAATGGGTGATGTGGGTAGCATCAGCTTAAAATGTTTAAGCAAGACTGGAGTCAGGGCAGCAGCTGTAGTAAGTTTTCAGAAATGCACTGAAGACTTCCCTGGCTGAATTTCACTGTGACTGGAATTCCACTGACCTTAGGTTATTACAAATGCAAAGAAGGGTAATTTTAGCATAGCTCTGATTTTTATCTTAGAGTGAATGATTTCTGAAATATTTGAGTCACAGCTGGATTTGATAGAGGGAAGGATTTGATGAAGTCACTCCTTCCTTAGGCCATTGTGAGGCAGTAAACAGAGTCAGGGGAACCTAAAACACACTTTATACGCTTAAAACTTTGAAAGTTTCATCCAGGCATTTGCAATAGCCATAAACTGTACTGAATAACAAAGCAAAATGTACTCATAAAGTACTCTTCCTTGTGATGAAGAAGAGAAGAATAGTAAACACTAGCAATTCACATTAACCATTTTTTTTCATACGGAAAAACTTGTGGATCCAACAAAATAATTATCAGTTATAAATTACAGCAATTTTAAACAATTAAAATTTGATGAGAAGTTATAACTATAACCAATACCACAGTCATTTGGTAGCTAATTCCAAACGTGAGGAAAGTAAAGTTGCATAAAACACAGAAAATCATTTGATAATGTAAATCTCTTAAATAGTCAAATAAGCAACTGAAGCAAGGCATTTTTTGGTTACATTGAAGAATATATTAGAAAAATTAAGGGATAATTTAGTTTTAAGCACCTCAATCAGCATCAAATACTATATCAACAAACATATATTAAACACCTATGGTACAGACACTAGGGTTCAACTGTTGATGTAGAAAGACTCCCTTTTCTCATAGAATTTACAGTTTTGCGAAAATCAGGTTAATAATGGGTACAACATATGACAATTAGCAGAGTAGCAAAATAAATAATTGGTGGATAAACCATATATATATGCATACAGGTTATTATGCTAATAGGCAGAATGGCCTTAAAAGAAATATAAACCAGTATCTGAGATTTAAATGAAACCTACCAAGGAGACACAATACCACAGGTGCAAAGCTGAGAATAATAAAGCAACTGCCACAGTCTATCCCAGTATAGACTCACAATGTCAGATACACACATTCTGTGCACCAGAATAAATATTTTTCTATTTGATTTCAGAAAATAGATAAACCAGTCAAATATATTGATTCCAGTTTTCACTTAGAAAAAAAAAAACAAAAAACCTCCAGGTAGTAAAGATAAACAGGAGCATGTGCAGAAATTGTTGAGAATCAAACACAAGATTCATCATATAATTTATCATAGATTAGCATCAATTTGTAATAATCATACTGGTAATAAAGGTAATGGATAACATAATTTGAGTTCCAATTATATGACAAGCATTCTGCTCCGGAATACTTAAACATTCGTTCCTTTATTCATTGAAATGGTATTTATTGAATGTCTATTTAATGCCAGGCCCTGTCACAGATGCTGCAGATATAATGATGCATAAACAGCAAAAAGTTCCTGTCCTTTTGGAGCTTACTTTCTAGTGGTAGAGAGAGAGGGAGAAATACTTAATAGAGGAAGCATGTAATTTCATTCCAATGACAAGTGCACTGAAAGTAAAATCCAGTAGGATAAGAGAATAATGAGTCAATCGGAGGCAAAGAGAGACCATTCTCAAGATATAAAGAGAGACCTAAATGAAAGAGTTAGGAAGGCTGAAGGCTCAGCAATTCTGAGAGGGAAGAGGAGGGGGGAAAGCCAGGAGTAAGGGACACATTGACCTGGCCAAAGGCCAATTTGAAGGTCTGTGCTCTGGGGTGCTGTGAGCAAGAAGAGTGAGTAGCCCATGAGTCGGTAGAGAAGGCAGGAGCTGAGCATTAACGTATTTATCCTCACAATGATTCTGTACAAAAGGTGTTATTATATCACATATTTCCACTGGGACAAAAGCTTAAAGACATGAAATAAGTGGCACAGGGGATGGCGTGAAGAATATGTGCCCTAACCCCCACAGTTACCACCTCCTTGTTGGTACCATGCCTGTGTATAAAGCATTAGGAAATTTTTAGCTTCAAAATAGACTGGGAAATGAAAGCAGTGTTAACAGGCTCATAAAATGAAAAGGATTCCATTTCTCTGTCTCTCTCTTTCAGACTCTCTGTCTCTGTTTTTATTTCTCTAGACACTTCAGTATTGAAATTTCATTATATGGAATATGAAATTTCACTATTTCATGGTTTGGCAATTCTATAGAAACTACCAACGTTATACAACAATGTTTTTTTTTTTTTTTTACAACAATGTTTTTTTTTTTTTTTTACAACAATGTTTTGATGAAGAATAAATCCAGAGTCAAAACTGTGATGCCAGTAAATTATTCCCAGCAAGGGAAAACACCTTTCACCTGCAACTGACTAGGGATGCCCCTGATGAGGGGGTCTCCTGCACAGGTTGGAATTCAGATATCTACGTAGTAAGAGAGAAGGTCCAAGTCCTCTGTTTTGGAAACCTGGGGACACTCTTCAATACCAGGCTTTCCCTGGCAGTCTTTCTTTTCCACCCTACATAGGTTCTAGAGTTACCCTTTCTGCTTCATTTCTATTACATACTCACTAGATCACAACCTCAGTGATGGCAGGTTTTTTCCACCCATAGCACAGATTCTGTGACATTAGAGACACCAAAGAAGTATCTACTAAAGGACAGATCATCCTACTTAAAAAAAAATATTTATTTTAGAGAGAGAGCAAAGACAGAGGGAAAGGAGAGTGAGAATCTCAAGCATACTCCACACTGAGCACAGAGCATGATGCAGGGCTCGATCTCATGACCCTGAGATCATGACCTGAGCCTAAATCAAGATTGGATGCTTAACTGACTGAGCTACTGAGTTGCCTTAAGAGATCAATCTACATTTGATGGTAGCTTCCCTTCCTGGAATCTCCTTGCTGAAGGTGAAAACTTCTTGGCTTATTGCCTGTAAAGCATGTATGTGAGTTTTCCAAAGAGTCTCCTTGTATTGGAGCTTTGGTTATTTACCAGACTTGTCAGACAAAAGGAAGAGCATACTTGGTGACAGCAGGTTTTAAATACACTAGGAACTTAGCCTCATAGTTTTACCTTGTAACAGTATGCTATCATACACTACAGGAAGGGTCACTAAGACTGGATTTATCACCTAAGCCTCACCTTTCTCAAATTTAAAGTAATAGTTACACATTGAAATAATTATATATCACAGTTTCATTGAGTATTGTCATAATACCTAGTTTGGCTACCAGAAGATGAATATTTCAAAGAATACAACAGTCTTCACTGTATCTCCTCTACAATGAGTTATTTGCTTTATATGGTAGGCATGGAGAAAGAAGGGAGGAAAGTCAGTAAGTGCTGCATCTGGGATTCAGATGGACAAAATTGAGGGGAAGAAGCATAGCTCTGTTCACCTCTTCATTCTACTGTTATTGGTTTTCCCTTTCTGAAGATAAGTGAATTTCGGGGTTGGGGCATTTGGTACTCACAGTCAAGCTCCATACTGACAATGAGGAGGATGGGGGAAAAAAGATGAAAGAAATAAAACACTGGAAACAGCAGCTAGAGCATGAAAGAATATATGCTCTTGGCCATCTCACCATCACTTGACTATAGCTACCTTTGCTGTATGCATGTCATTCAGGGAATAAGAGTCTATGTGTTCTGAAAGTAAATGTTTTCCCCTCATACCCCCCCCCAATTGGAAAGAATAAAAGGTGTAATAATTAGGATTGCAAATCACACCTAGTGTAGTCTAATTCTATTTACATTGTAACAAGAGCACTTTTTCCTTTTAATTATTTGAGTTCATTTTTACCAACTTCATTTTTTTATTAGATGGCAAGGAAAAACTTCATGGAAAAGTATTATTAAAAAACAGAACTTTAATTTCTCAGTTTGCATTCTTACCCATTCTTTCTCAACCTTTGAGATCATGAAACATAATAAGACAAAATTTAAAAAAAATCCAGAGGGAGATGGCAATAAGAAATAGAGAAAATAAGAAAATGAAGAAGTTATTGGGGGGGATAAGAGAGAAGGATAGGAAAAGAGCAAAATTGCTGCACACCAGCTTCAGTGGAAGCCATGTGGTTCCTTTGTAAATGGTCTGGGACAATGATAAGCACAAATAGGAAAAGCAAAGCAATGAGTCAGAAATGAAATTCAATTTCTTGATACCACAATAGTAGAGGGTATGATGGCTGACAAACAGGAAAGAAAGGAACAAAAATAGAAAAGAAAGGAACACAATGAAGCAAAATATAATTTATTTTCCTAACCCTCGTAAGGACACAGAAAGCAATGTGGGTCAATACTTTGTTCATGTGACAAATGCATAGCTTTGTGGTTTTAGTCTGAAAAATCACTTAGTTATTTTTTTTTCTCAAGAAACTCTCACAAAGTTACCTTCTCCACGCCCCAGAGTTTATTTCCATGTGCCAAAAGAAGGGGAAGTAATTATTTACAACTTTCAAAAAAATTTTGTTAGTAGTATAATATATAAAAATCAGGGGATCCCTGGGTGGTGCAGCAGTTTGGCGCCTGCCTTTGGCCCAGGGCGCGATCCTGGAGACCCGGGATCGAGTCCCACGTCGGGCTCCCGGTGCATGGAGCCTGCTTCTCCCTCTGCCTGTGTCTCTGCCTCTCTATCTCTCTGTGACTATCATAAATAAATAAAAATTAAAAAAAAAATTTTTTTTAAAAATCATTGGCCACAATTTTATATTTACTGCCTTAAAAAGAAAAAAAAAGAAAGAAAGAACTCGTACCAGAGTCAACCCAGTGTGGAGCTTTTAAGGGAAATTGTTTGCCAACATGGAAACTTTATATGAAGATGTGTATGAACACCTGGTTTGCTGTAACAAAGCAAAAATTTCTCGTGATTATGGTTGAGCAGACTATACAGGAAATCTGAGTGGAAAATCACACAGTCAGTGGCTACTGGAAAAATAATAACGTGTTTATGATCCATAATTTATACAAATTCCATACAACTTACAATATGAATAGAAAGCTGCTGCTTTCTATCTAAGCAGCTATACTGTGAACTTTCCCTCCATTTTGGGTGTGGCTCAAGTAAAAGAAGTGGAAATAGAAACATTTTGATTGGAGTTTCTCCTAAATGATAATTCTCTGTAAAGAGGAAAGCAGAGAGTGTGGTCAGGGGCTAGGAAAAAAAAGGAAAGAGAACATTCTCACTTCATGAAGACCTGAAAGACTGTAGTAAAATGTATATAACCTACAAAAAGATGTTTCCCCCCACTTGTCAATGATATCATCCATGCTCTTCTTTTGCATCTCCTTAGCTTTGCCCCAGTATTAAGTTAAATTAAAGAGCCTGAACCAGGATACATGGCTATACAAAATAGAGAAGTAAAAACAAAGGGGGGAGCATCAGATTGAAGGAGAGCTGCTTTCCAAAGTCAAATTTCAGTACGTGATGTTAATATCCATCACATTTATTTCATCCCCCTCTATTGTAGACATAAGTGTGGCAGACCAGAATTCTATTTACATACCATGACTGAACCTCATGCATCTTTATAGTGACTTTAATCATTATACAGAATGGGGCGAACTCCATGGAACATAATCTGAAAACCATTTACTTTTCTCTTAAACCTGATCCATGGACTCATGCTTCCCTAACCCCCAGATGAAATATTTTCCTTTTACTTCCAGATAACAAAATATTTTCATGCTGCTCTTACCTGCTAAATATCACCATAGTAATAACAATGTCCAGTCCAGGGAACTCCTAATTTCCCCTCAACAGAATTTAAGGCTTTCCCTTGCAATCTCCACCATCTCAGTTTGGTACTGCTTAGCCTTTTTGATTGAGGACAAAGGAAAAGTCAGAATCTTCTCTCATGCCTACTCTACTACCTCCCTCTACTCCCTGAATCCATTTGGGAGTCACACTGAGGGAAGGAAAAGGCTAAAGGAGGGGCCTTCTCTGCCTCACATACCACCAGGCTATGGGGCTCCCTTCCAAGGTACTTTCTCAGTACTAATACCAAGTCTTATTGGATACTTAAGTGGGTCACATGGAAATCCCCCACTGTGACTGGAGATATGGCAATGTACTTGACCAGCTGGCCATTTCTGATGTTAATCCTTATCATTCTACTAGGCTATACAGGAGTTCACCCCACAGAAACTGTACTTACGGCCTGCACTCCTAGAAAAATCCCTTTTAAATTCACCTTGGAGTGATCCCCTCCTCTGTATTCCACCATAGTTCATAGAATACGAGGAGTTTTGCTCCCACCATTAGTAGAAGTGATTTCATTCTTATGCAATAAGTAATCTCTTTGGGAGGCAGTCAAGCCAGCACCCAGAGTCAGAACCTACTGCCTACAAATTGCTCAGTCAGAAACAGAATATCAGGGCTTTGGGCTCCTCTAAATTCCAGGTGACCCATGGCAAGATCTATGAAGGATACTTTAAAGCCCCTCTCATTTCATTGGGAGTGAGAAGGTAACATTGCCCCAATTCTTTCCAAAGAGATCTTAACTCTATTTGGTTCTTCATCTTCTTATATACCTCAGAAGAAGATGAACAGTGAAGACTTACAAAACGTATTTTGCCACTGCCTTTGCCTGTCCTGAAATAGCAGTCCAGTCCAGTTCTTAATAACGTGGAGGTACTTGAAACTTATTTTGTTCTTTATATTCGGAACCTCCCTCCTATTTATATCCAAAAAGTCTATTACACCAAAGAAAGAGTATTTCATATTTTAAACTCATATTATAAATTACATGGTCTTAAGCAGGAATACATGAGACCTTTGCTACAGAAATACAGTTAAATTCTTTCCTATTACAAATAAGTTTATGACAAGCTCTTAACTAATTTTTGTGCCAAGCAAATTCTTTTCATTTGGTAGGGACAAATGAGAAGGGACCCATCATGGGTGTGTTGTTTCAAAGGAACACAACTTTCTGATTAGAAATGGAAGTGAACTTAGAAATAATTAGTTTACCTCCTCTAATAATTTAGATTTACCTAAAAAAGTGAAAACTCGAAAGATCAATAACATTATTTTGTCATTAATAATCACAGAGCCAAAGAATAATAAGGATGGAAAAAAGTTTTTTTTTTTTTTTTTAAGTTTCAAAATTTCTAATTATACGTAACAGCAGAGCAGAAGCAAAGCTCCTGGCTGATACTGACACCAACTCCTTTCATCTTTGTGAAAAGATCTCGATCAGAACTTCCTATAAATGTGTTTTTTCTTCTTTTTTTAGATTCAAGTATAATTGACATACAGTATGATATTAATTTTAGATGTACAATATAGTGATTCAACAATTTTAAGCATTTGTCAGGGCTTATCACCATAAGTGTACTCTTAATTCCCTTCACCCTATTTCAGCTATCCCCCAACCACCTCCCTCTGGGAACCACCAAGTTGTTCTCTGTTAAATGTGTTTTTTTCCTATGCAAATTAATAATAATAATAGTGGTTTAAAACAATTACTATCTAAAAATGTCAAGAACTATTTACTCCATCTAAACAGGACTTCATGAATTCAAATCACTTCATACTGCTTTTGCAGTCCTCATGGACAGAAAGACAACCAACATGCTCTTAATTCATATCTTCCTGTTAAGATCTGAAAATAAATTGCTCTTCATTTTTTTGAGGTTTACTCTCACCTTACTTAAATATGACCTTCTTAATATTTGGTAGTAAATATTAGATTCTCAATGTATTTAAACATAGCTTTGTGGTTCTGGCACTTTTCTCATTTTACTTTCTCTGAGCAAAGTCCTTTGAAAGACACACTAACTGCCTCCAAGCTAAGCAAGTAGAGAAGGGGTTTATCTCACAGATCAGACTTAAGGGAACATCATGTATTTCCAGCCTAAAGTAAGCTGCAGAGGGGAGTTGCTGGGTCAGAAATTGGGAAATAACTTCCCAGCAGTTACATTTACATGGACATCATTTGTCACCATTAAAGCCATTGAAGAGACCCTCCAGAATAAATGTAAGGGTAAAATTAAAAAATACCAATGTCAAATAATAAGATCTTTTATTGCCTGTCATTTAGGATTTTTCTTATTTCATCTACCAGTACTTAGTAAGACATTTTTGAGAATAGACTCCAGTGTGATGCATTAGAATATTCAGAGCAGTTACATATAGCTTTTATGACAATGGAAGAAATGTTGCATTAGTGAATATGAATAAAGACTGCTTATTTTCGAGCTGAAGGGAAGCGCAATTGTTGCACAAAATTGTGAGTAGTATAATTTTTTTCAAGTGATTGCTATTGGAATTTATAATAAAGGTTAATGGAATAGAGAACCTAAGGACTTGCTTTTCAAATAACCTTAAGAATTCAAATTCAAAATTCATAGTTAGCTGAGGCACTACTGAATTAACATTTGTATAGGGCAGGTGCTCTCAACTTCTTTTACTCCCTAATTAATCACAGGAATATGAGAGAGACATACATTGGCCAGTAACCATAGCTTACCACAGAAGGATCTAAAATGATAGCCACTTTAGGAAAGTACCTCAGGAGATTATTCACCATATCACTCCACCAAATCCCAAAATCCCCTTCCATAAATATGACAATAATGCTTATTATCTGCAGATTCTAAAGACCTGCTAGAACAGCACACTTTGAAACCTTAAGCTGAAACTCTCCTACCTAGGAAGGGAGCTCCCTTGATTAGGACCAAGCCCACCAAGAATTCTTTAAGAACACCCAAAGTGGACCACAGTGATAAAGGGAGAAAGTACAGTGGTTTTGTGGGAGTAATAAAGGAACATATAATTTGCAACTGCGGCAAATATTATTTTTCTTGTTTTGGTTGGGTTTGGTTTTGTTTCTCTTCTTTTTTTCTGATCACTCTGCTAATTTCCACTATAGGTACCTGATATTACCACATAGACTGAGAAAATGTCCACCTGCATTTCCCTGCATTTGAAAGTCACAGAAATAGCAAGGTTTGGTTCTGGGGAAAGGCAACATGGAACCTCTCAATGAAACCTCCTTCTAATCTTGACCTAAAGGAACCTGTGATGCTAACATATACATCAACCAGGCTACCAGGAGGGGAAAATGGATGCAGAAAATAGGCCAAAAACCTAGAATAAAAAAGAGTTTAGTCACAGATTTCCCCATGCATCTATTCTTTGTTAACTAATAGAGGTGACAGTTGATACATTAGGCAGTTCACTGCTCAATGTAATGAGATTTTGATCCTGGCCAATACATTTTATTTATCCTTTCATATGTAAATGAAGGCTGAATAACATAATAAAATGTTTGCCATTTTCACACTGACACAAAACCAAACAGAGGCATAGAGCAATAGTAGAAGATCTTGGAAAGACTGGCCATGGTTCAGAGGAAAATAATGAAGATAGAGGATATAAGATGTATTAGGTTGAAGGAACACAGATAATTTATTTGGAAATATCTGTAGAAGGCCAAAGTGGAGAAGTTTTAAACATGGTATACATTTGGGGCCAAAGACTTCAGAAAGGCCTTTTAATCACTAAGATAACTTTCTAGTAAAATCCTTTTTTAAAATTTCTTTTTATTGGAGTTCAATTTGCCAACATATAGCATAACCAGTGCTCACCTCATCGAGTGCCTGCCCTCCTCTGTGCCCGTCACCCAGTCACCTAGTAAAATCCTTTATTTTTTTTATTTATTTTTTTTGTTTAATTTTTTATTTATTTATGATAGTCACACAGAGAGAGAGAGAGAAAGGCAGAGACATAGGCAGAGGGAGAAGCAGGCTCCATGCACCGGGAGCCCGATGTGGGATTCGATCCCGGGTCTCCAGGATCGCGCCCTGGGCCAAAGGCAGGCGCCAAACCGCAGCGCCACCCAGGGATCCCGTAAAATCCTTTAAAGATGGAAAAAACAGGTGCCTGGGTAGCTCAGTCGCTTAAACATTTGACCCTTGATTTTTGGCTCTGGTCATGATCTCGGGGTCCTGAGATTGAGCCCCACATCAGGCTCTGCACTCAACAAGGAGTCTGCTTGGGATTCTCTCTCTCTCCCTCTCCCTCTGCCCCTCCACCACCCCCTCAAATAATCTTTTTAAAAATGGGAAAAAAAAAGTCTTGAGTGATAATAAGTATGCAACCACATATGGTATTTACCCATAGGTAGGTTAAAAGTTTCTCAGTGTTTCCCTCAACCACACACATATAAATGGATATTTGCAAAATGCTCACAAACTTTCCCAGACTTTGATGACAGAAACCAACATACAGATTAAGCAGCCTATAAACTATGTAGACTATCCACCATGTTACATGAATAAAGAAAGAACATGAACAAATATGAGTGAAAGTAACCATGAATCTACCCACTCATTTTATAACAGAAGTCAATTCTGTGAAAACTTCAGTACTTTACTATTTTTTTACTTACAACATTGATTTCAACTTATGTCCTGACTGGTAGATAGATATACACCAGTAGGTTCTGCTCACTGAGAACTTCTGAGACAGGTGACCACTTTACTGAATTCCATACAAAGGACTCAAGTATCAGACTTACATTAGATTGGCTTTAGGATCCTTCCTAAAACAGATTTGATCATACTGCAATAGTGATGACAGGGGTCTTACAAAGATTTGTGTTTTCTTTCCAAAAACCATAATAACTGCTGCTACAAAATACCAACTCAGTCAAGGGCATACTTCCCAGCCCCACTGTGTCTACATGGGATCATAGAACTAATTCTCTTTAATGGAACCTTAACAGAAGTGATATATGTCAATTCTAAAATGAAAGGCTAAGAAATTGGAATGCCTTCCCTCCCCATGCTCCCACTTCCTGTCCTCTGGCAGAAAGGCAAAAACTCCAACACTATGAGGATGGTAGAGACATAAAACTGAAGGCATTGTGGAAGGCCACCAACTTTACAAGCATTTTATAATAACTGTTACATTAATGAGAAATACATTTCTGTTATGTCACTCACATTTTGGGGTTTATTTGTTAGAACAGTCCACCTTGAGTAATAGAAATCAAGAAAAATTTCCTTTCTTTAGTAAAGTTTAAAGTATTTCACACAGGCTTGTTCTAATAATATTGCAATGTACTGGGTACTCTATTACTGTGCACAATAATGCCAATGCAAGAAATGTCAAGAGTAATTTTAAGTAAAAACTATCTATCCTCTTCAAGGATGGTCAACTATTGACCAGGTTAGGGTTTAGCTTTTGGTCATTATAGCTTTCTTATATATTAATTTTCCTTGTCTTTGCCTTCTTAGTTTTAAAGTAAAAATTTTCCTGACAAAGAAATGCTGTAGAGTTTCAATATTTTTTTAGGGGCTGTGTTTTTAACAAATTCAAGATCTGAACTGCAGAATTCTGGAAAATAATAAAATTGTGTTGTTGTAAATTATTAAATTTGGGGTAACTTGTTACTCAGTGAAAGATAAGAAACAAGTTTTACAGCATCTTCCTCATGTATTAAGTACAAAGTATTTAATTTAAATCTTGAATATTCTAGAAGTTGTTTATTTTTTTTTAATTGTCTACTTGTATCTCTCACTATACTTACTACTCTCTTCCCTCCCTATTGGAAATTCATCTCTTACCTTCATCTATCAGCCAGATTGAAAAATGCAAAGTTTGAAATCCCACACAATTTCAAGCCAAAAGGGTAACGATCTTTGGAATATTAGTTAACTAAATTTTAGAAGAGACCTCCTGATAAGAGTTGTTTAAATCATGGAGTTATAGTATGTTTGAAACACTTCTGTAACCACTAAATAAATGTGCAACCCCTAGCCAATTTATAAAACAGGCTGAAGAGCTGGAAAGAGCTGGAAAGAGCTGGAAACATCTGATAAGATCTTACTATGAGCAGGAGCTGTGAGCTCCCTAAACAGGTGTTATTAGCTGATGGTAGAAGAAAGGCTATCTCTACTTCTGCCAGCCTTTTAATCCCATGGAAAATTCACGCCACATAGATGAACATTTAAAAAGATGAGGTAACAGATGCTAAATGTCATGCTGAAATTATAGTATAGAGTATTTGAAAATCTTTGATTTGTCATATTATAGGCTACACACTCCCTCTGCTACTAGAATTGTGAAATAGGCCCCAATAGGGAGGTTTAGCTTAATAAATGTAGCTGCTTTGTTCTTTAGATTGCTGATCCATGTGATTGATTGAAGCTTCTATTTCATTCGGGGAGGTGGGAGAGAGTCGTAGGCAGCAGACTCTAATTTTTGATGTCTGACAGAGCAAATGAAATTCATGTGACAGACTTTATTTTCCCTTCCTTACTGCATCAACATTTATTTATGATGAAGAGGAAGTTGGGTGAAAAAAAGCAATATTGCTTATCATAAATCATGAAGTTTTACATTCTGCTTTTTAGAAAGAATGAGTAGTCTGCAGTATATTTATAACCTCAGCATTTCTTTAACACTTAAAGTATATAAAATGTAGTACCAAAACTATCCAAAAGCTAACTCTATAATACTTAATGTCCTTAAGGGATCAATGAAAATTATTATTCACTCTCCCATTTTCTTAAACTGTGTATATAGTTTTCATGCCCAGTAAGAGTAAGATTTTACATATATGCCTGATCCTCTGAGCTATATAGTCATTTCTCATTTCAATAGTGGGGTCTAGATAAAAAGATTCCAAAAATGGAGCTGGCTAGTGGGCACCTATTATGACAGCTGGAATTAGGGGACCTGAAAGGGTGTTGAATGACTGCCTTAAGTAATGAATGAGAAAAAATATGGTATCTTTCAGGATCTCTTCAGATATGGAATTCACTCTTCTGAGTAAGATAATTTTGCACTTCACCAAGAAAAGATATAATGTGAAGAATCAGGTGATATTAACACCTGGAAATGCAGAACATTGGGAGATAGCACTAACAAATGAACACTAAGAATGACAGTGGAGAAGTGAACTAAATTATATGATTGAAGATGCATGGGTACATTTTGTTCAATTTTATTCAACAGTCTAAAAAGATGAGGAAACAGTATTATGTAACACCTTTTAAAACTATGAACATTAGACTACGTAAAGCATGGGCAATATGTAAGAACAAAAATGACAGAGCAAGATGTAACATTTCTGTAGTATAAAATAATGAAATGACTATGAAGGTATTTATAGATACATATTCTCTAGATTTTAAGAATTCAAAGAAATAGAAGTGTATTAAAGAGGTACACATTACACTAAAAAAGTGGGAAGAAATAATATAAATATAAACAATATAAAATGATATACTGAATAATTCTGATGCACAAAGTTAGGATCTTGAGTACATGCCACAGAAACACAGGATTTTTTGTTTTGTATTTTACTCTTATGGTTAAATATTAGAATATGAGTCAGAAAGGGCTGTGGTAAATAAAATATGAAGTTGCTTGAATGGATTTTTATCAAATATTGTAACTGAAAAGAGATGAGTAGGGAAGAAGAAGCCTTCAAGCCCAAATGTTTTTTACAAGGTTTTAGAGGGTATGACATTTTAGAATATTAAGAGCTCATGGAAAAGTTTTCAAGAACATATTTTAACACTTCTACTAAAATAGACAATTGAGTCAGCGTTAGCAAGAAAGTTGTATACATTTTTAAAGAGTTAGAGAGATGTGAAACCATAGGGTGAGGGATGAATCAGAAGACAAATGGCAAGTTAGAATGTCCCTATGTGAGAGATAAATAAATGCAAATGATTAAATGGAGTAACCTCTTTTAGGAAAGAAATATGATGTCTGAAAATTTTCAAGGACATTCTTTCGCTAATGTTTTATACAGGAGCAGTAGAAATATGATGACTCTCAGCTTATGGATGTGTTCTTGTTAAAAACAGCACTAGGCCTTACTGAGCAAGTTTACTTAAGAAAAGCTTAAAACATACTAAAAAATGTCATGCCACGCGTAGACTCTGGATAAAAATATGTCAGCACTACAGATGTCCTGGATTAGCCAGTATAATGAGATATTTAGAACCAAATAGGATATCTTGCAACAACTGGCTGAATCTAATTGCTGGAGGGATGAATGAGGAATATTCTGATAAAGCATACATGAATTAACAAAGGGGTATATAGTCAAAAGGAACTGGATTGCTTGGTAAAGTTAAATTGTACTAACTGTAAATGTTTTAAAATGTTTAACCATTTCAGACTGAAAAGATTTAGCATTCTTTGTTGGTATGTGGTTTTCCAGAAGAGAAAGTATTAATCATATTTTAGTAATCAGCATGCATTTCAGAAAACAAGCTTTCTGCAACTATCTGATAAATGCAGTGAAGAGTACATGAACTGATGCAAACTTACTACTTTCCATGGCTTAATTAATACATGTAATGAATTAATACATGAAAATGAGAAATTCCAATTCAAGCTGCCATGGGATAAGTGGTTTGGGAATGCTATAAACAGTAACTTAGGGGACAAATTGGACAGGGAGAAGATAATAGTTTCTCTGAAGAAGACTGAAAAGCTTCTAACGGATTCCTCTATATTACTTCCTTGATTTTCTGCTCTGTTAACTGTGTTGTTCCTTGCCCCATAATTGTAGTTAGTTATGCTGTTTTAATTTAATTCTGCTGCTACCTTAAACATTTAGCTTCTTTCTTTTTTAAAAAAAGTTAGCTTGAGGAGATCCTGAGTGGCTCAGGGGTTTAGCATCTGCCTCTGGCCCAGGGCATGATCCTGGATCCTAGGACTGAGCCCCCCATCAGGCTCCCTGCATGGAGCCTGATTCTCCCACTGCCTGTGTCTCTGCCTCTCTCTGTGTGTCTCTCACGAATAAATAAAAGAAAATCTTAAAAAAATTAGCTTCAGTCAAGCTAGGTTTTTAAATATAATTTTTATATATTTATATATATATATTTAAATATATCTTTTATTATAGCTACACCTATTCTTAGGTCACATGGTCATCTTTATTGTTTTATTTTGCTTTTATTTGAATTCTGTTGGTTTTTTTTTTTTTCAAATGGCACAGGCAGATATTTTCTAAAATCACCCACTGCTACTATAGTGATTTACTATATTATTATTTTCAAAGTGTATTCTTCTTCCAAGTGGTTAAGAAGATATTAACCATTTTATGCAGTTAATATTTACCATTTTCTCTTTTCCATAAGACCACACCACTCAACTTTTGTTATCCTGCTCTGATATCCTGGGTTAATGATATTCGGAAAGTCTTCTAACAGAATCAATCTTTGCACATCCACTGTCCTCTGGGATTGCAAGAATATTCCACTTTTTGGCAGGGTTGATATGCAGAGCTTCCAGTTCAATTTCCAATAATGGCCAGAAATTCAACTAGTATGGTTTTGTGGAATGAAGGTATATTTTCTTCTGCTTTCCAATGTTTTTTTAACTAGGAGGAGATATATTTATGTCCTAGTGAATTTAAGGCAGACTATATTCTTTGACCAGAAGAATCTCTAAATCATCATGGCCCAGCCTATTTCTACTGTTCTGTAGTACATAATTTGCTGGAAAAATACCTCCAGAAGGCAAAGTGATGTCATCAATCCCCCTCTATTATTCCCTGTAATATCTCTGAATTGTTCAGTTATTGATTGTGAGTAAAGGGGAAACTTCTCTGACTTGCCAATGAAGAATTACTTTTTTAAAATATTTATTTATTTATTCATGAGAGGAGAGAGAGAGAGAGGCAGAGACACAGGCAGAGGGAGAAGCAGGCCCCTTGCAGGGAGCCCGTTGCGGGACTTGATTACCAGGTCTCTAGGATCATGCCCGGGGCCAAAGGCAGGAGCTAAACTGCTGAGCCACCAGGGATCCCCATGAAGAATTACTTACAGGAGGTTGGTGGCACTAGGCTGGACTAGTTAATGATATTATTTATTTATCATTTTTATTATTTATATTATTTATTTATTTTATATTTTTAAAGATGTTATTTATTTATTTATTTATTTATTTATTTATTTATTGGAGAGAGAGAGAACACAAAAGTGGAGGGCAGAGGGAGAGGGAGAAGCAGACTTCTCACTGAGCAGGGACTCCCCCCAACGCTGGGCTCAATCTCAGGACCCAAAGATCATGTCCCAACTGAAAGCAGATGCTTAACAAACTGAGCCACCAGGCACCTCTAGGTGTAATATCTTATAAAAGGTGAAGAACTCCTCCTCGATTATGGCACTGTACATTATCAAACAGTGCGATGATTAGTTTCATTTGTTTTCTAGAATTATGACATATCTATCTCTCAATCACCTTCCTTTCTTTTCCTTTCCTTTCCTTTCTTTCCTGTTTTCTTTCTTTTTCTAGTGTATGTGTATGTGTTTCTCAGTAGGAGAAACTTGTAGAAAGGGTATATCTTAAACTGAAATGATACATTGAAAAGAAAATGCCAAGTAATCTAAATGTATTTTATTTCATAATTTTCTAAGTCTCAAACTCTATTGATCTTACCAAAAATTTTATGAAAGTTAATTAATACAAAGATGAACTAATTTAAGTCTTATGGTAGCTACTCTTGCCAAGTTTTGTTAAAGATGCAAAGAAGAAGAATTATTTTCAGAGTAGGGGGAAGAAATAGGAAAAGGAAAAGAAAGTGCTCATAATTTGCAAACCCAGATAATTTATTATTGTGTCATCCAAAGTAGATTTTTCAATATAGTAGAAGCTGTGTACATTAATTTGAATCTCTTATTTTGAACTTCAAAATTAAAAAATGAAATATTTTTACCTGATCTGATTCTAATCTTTTATGAAAAAAAGGTAATGCCATTTTCTTCATTCTTATCCACAGTCATTATTAAAATTGACTCCTAAGAGATTTAATATTCTATTTTAGCTATCCCTAATACAGAACATGTTCTGAGGGCATCTCATTCCTGTTTTGGGTCTGATTCTCTAAATGATCCTGAATCATATGCAATTAATACTTTCACTGTTCTGCCTGCAAATATGAATATGTAAGGAAAGAAAAAGTAATTTGGAGCTTAGAAATTATTTGAAAATAGTTTGAAAATAAAACAGGAATGAAGTAAAATGTGCTAAAATTGAAACCATATACAAAAAAAAGCACTGTATTGCAGTGTTTAATAATTAATCATGTGAGAAAATGAACTATTAGATAATGGCATGCCATGATGCACTGAGCACAGAGCCCAGGAAGCTACTGGTTTGACATGGGGACCGTCAAATAGTCTAGAACAAAAGATAATGTGAGTATTCTTGATCCATATCTACTCATCTAGGAACACCTCCCAAGCCAACTACAGCGGTCCACAAGTCACATCAGTAGAAATTCAGGCAGCCCCAGAATTGTCTAAACATTAATTATAAACATGTAAATAAGAAGAGTGTGTATAATGTTATTCATTTCACACAGCTTCACATTCTACCAAAGATATGCCTCCAATCTGATTTTTATAAAAAAGGGGAGGGGAAATATTTCCAAATCTGAAGGAATAAACCTTGGTCATGCAAGCGTAAAACTGTTTATCAGTTACACCTCGGTTTGAAGAGCTCTCCCTGCACAGTTGGCTCTGCTACCCCGATTTCTAGCTAAGGGGGTGAAGGGAGGAGTCTAAACATGAAGTCCAATCAGAAAAACCCCAGAGTCTCTTAATTATTTCCTTTAGAGTCAAAATTAAGTACTTTTATTGTTCCTTGCACCTTAAGTTAAAAAATATCTACAGTGTGAGATGGAAGCAGAAAGCCAGCAGGGTCTAGGCAGCTGTGCCAGGAAGAACATTTGGTCAAACTTCTTATTCAAAATAGAAATAAGAAAGAGAATTGTAATCTTAGAACAGGGGGAATTCAGACCTGGAAATAACAACGGAGAGCATGTCTTAGTTTTATAAACAGAATAGCACTGTAAAAAAAATAGAAGCAATTTAAATTTTCTGTGGTACAGTTATTTCTCAGGAAAGTGGCTTCCCACTGTGAGCATTCCCTCCTTCACAGACTCTGTGCTCGGAGGCTCAAACATATTCAAGCCCCACAAATATCTGTAATGATTGTAGACTACAGACTGAACCACAATAAGGCATCAAAAAAGAAAAAAGAAAAAAAAAAGACCAAAGATGGATACTTAATATAAAAGAGATTTGAATACCACATGATCCTGGTTTTCTTATTGTCATGTGAAGTGAACGATACTACTGAAGTTCAAAGCCATTCACTTTTCCTGAAACCCAATTTCAAGTTATTTCAAAGTGTTCTTTGAAAGGACAGAAACAACAAGAACAAAAGAAATTCACAGGTGAGTAATGTGTTTTCAGTAACAGTCCCTAAATTCAAACCTATGGGATCCCTATGTGTTTTATGGAGGATAGTAAATTGTTCTAATTAAAAATATCTTATAAGTGGGTGCCTGGGTGGCTCAGTGGTTGAGTGTCTGCCTTTGGCTCATTTCATGATCCTGGGGTCCTGGGATGGAGTCCCGCATTGGTCTCCCCACAGAGGGCCTGCTTCTCCCTCTGCCAGTATCTCTGCCTCTCTCTCTGTGTCTCTCATGAGTAAATAAATAAAATCTTAAAAAAAGAAAAAAAATTATTATTATTATTATTTTAATGATAGTCACACTGAGAGAGAGAGAGAGGCAGAGACACAAGCAGAGGGAGAAGCAGGCTCCATGCACCGGGAGCCCGACGTGGGATTCAATCCCGGGTCTCCAGGATCGCGCCCTGGGCCAAAGGCAGGCGCCAAAGCAATGTGCCACCCAGGGATCCCGAAAAAAATTATTAAAAGTGATGAGACAAGTCACCAGCTAATAGCACTCTTAGGTCTTTGCCATAAAAAGAAGTTTAATAAATTCTAATCACTTTGCCACCTTTAAATCCAACTCACTAGAGATGTTCCTAATAAAACCAGTGATTATGGTAGATGACGTCTACAAGGATTTGTAGGTAGGAATGAAGGGGAGCAGACAAGGAAAATAACTGCTTCACACAGAGATTTTCTAAACTTCCTGGATGATAAGAATTGCCTGAAGTAATTTTTAAAAATATAAGACTCTACCAGAATAGAAATGATGGTTAAAAATAAAAATTCTTGTTAAAATTGCAACTTCCATCTGAGAGAGACACTGACTCAGAATCCTCCAAGAAGGGACAAAAAGCTGAATGCTCAGGGCCCCAAGAAAGTATCATCAACATGGAAGTTTTGGAAATATTTACTTGATACCAATAATGTAATGTTTTAAATGGAAATAATAAACTAATGTAAATTATAATTTGGCCTAGAAGATTTCTATACTAAATGATTATTTTGGCTTCTCCCCTTCCCACCTCCCACACTGAAATGAGTAAACATATTAGCAATATATCACCAGATGCTCATAGCACATAGAGTAAGACTTCAAAACTGGACTTTACTAGTAAAATCAAAGCATTTATTCATAGCTGTGGTTTGACAGAAAAAAATCCTAGATAATTTAATGATAGATTTAGAAAAGAAATTTCTAATATACATATGTGTGTGTGTATTGAAAAAGTAAATTAAACTCTACGACATGAAAAAGATCATGAATAATTCAGTAAACTTCTAATTCCTTAAAAGCTAAGCATAGAATTGATGAAAATAAACATTATGTCTTAGACAATAGTTTTCAACAATTGAATCTTAAACTGAATTTCTTTTAAAATTATTTTAATATTTTCTGTCCCATTTTAGTGATATTTTGAGTATGATTTATGTATAATTCCTGAAAGAAATCATGTGAATGCTTGCTTCAAGCAAGTGGTGCAATGGTGGATACTGTGTGGATAGGTTTTAGCTTTGTTTTTTCTTCTTTTTTTTAAGATTTTATTTATCCATGAGAGAGAGAGAGAGAGAGAGAAGCAGAGGGAGAAGCAGGCTCCATGCAGGGAGCCCGATGTGGGACTCGATCCATGGACTCTAGGATCACGCCTGGGCCAAAGGCAGATGCTAAACTGCTGAGCCACCCAGGAATCCCGTAGCTTTTTTTTTTTTTCAGGGTGTTCATAATTTAGGTGGAGAAAGAGGAGGCACAGATATCCAGACACTAAAATAACAGTAACAGTCAATGATAATACAAGACTCCAAATAATTATATATGAACAAATTATATGTGAATATTATATATTATGTTTAAATATATAAACACTGTGTATCATCCAAATGAGGCATCTAATGAAAAATAAAATGAATGGAGTTTCACATATGTGAGCCTTACAGATCAGCTAAATCTTCACATAGGAAAGGTGAATTCTGAAAATTGTGAAAATTCATATACACAAACAGATGAATAAGGAATGTTTTGGAATCAAAAATTCTTTCTTAAAAAAAGATTTACTTATTTGAGAGAGAGAGAGATTGGGGAGGAGCAGAGGGAGAGAATCCTCAAGCAGACACCTCACTGAGCCCAGAGTCAGATGTGGGGCTCCATCCCAGGTCCCTGAGATCATGACCTGAGCTGAAATCAAGAGTCAGACATTTAATGGACTGCAACACCCAGTGCCCCTGGAATTAAGAGTTCTTAATGTCAAGCAAACTTCTAGGGAGAGAAATATATACATACAGCATTGTTAAAATGATAGCTCTATTTTTTGGATCACCAGTTAAATGCCATGCATTGTGCCAAGTAATTTTCATCTCATTTAATCCTCATATTACTGTTTTGACTCCTTTCGTGCAATAGCATGGAAGCTCTAGTGTTCTTCCAATTATTCCTTATTTAATCATATACTTTTAGTCTATAATGGGTATGACTTCAAGTATAATACTGTACCTAATAGCTCAATTTAATGGCGAAATGCTTGAAGAGAGGACTGCACTAGGATGGATCACCCAAACTACCTAATCTACGAATTTTATAACAATACTTACAAATTCTCCCTAGAACATTTACTGCAAGATAAACTAGTTTAGTTTAAAACTCATTTCTAACTTACTATGCATATGCACCCACCACAGCTTCTGTTGCTTTGCTGTTGACAGCAAACAGGAGCCACAGTTCATTGGACCACCAATGGACCAAAGGTGGACATGACATCCAAGAGGAAACAACCCAGAGGTTAGGAAAAATCAATCCAATTCTCTCTCTTGCTACTTTAATTAAGGGATACTCACAGATTTAGGATACTCAGGCTGGGATTTACATAGTCACTTGGGACTGTGTGAAAACAGAGAGTGAAGGATGGAGAGAGATGAGACAGGCAGATGACAGAGAGAGAAAGAGAATGAGTGCTGCTGTTATCCTTAAGAAGTAGAAGGAGGAGTCGGCTTCTCTGATTTTCCAATTTCAGTTTCAGTCATTCTGTTAAGAAGCCTGCGCTGTACTTACAGGAAGTGGATGTCCATGAGATAACTTGCTGTCATCTTTTAACTTATGCTAGAAAGATTGGGTTCCGTTCCTTGAATAACAGAGATATTTCTAGAGAAAAGTCATTTCAAAACAAAGTCCTCAAGGGATGCCTGGGTGGCTCAGCAGTTAAAGTGTCTGCCTTTGGCTCAGGGTATGATCCTGGAGTCCCACATCAGGCTCCCTGCATGAAGCCTGCTTCTCTCTCTCTCTCTCTCTCTCTCTCTCTGTGTGTGTGGGTCTCTCATGAATAAATAAATAAAATCTTAAAAAAATGAAGTCCTCAAAATCTTCCTCTGAAATATGTTACTCTGTACATATACACATGTACATCAGATGTTGACATATTAGATATATTAATAATATATCACTAATGTATATTAATAACGTAATACAATATAACATGATACATATGCACACATATGTATTCCTTCATTCTATAGGTTTCCTCAATTTCACTCTTTAAAGCTTTAGTCCTGACTGTGCACGATGTAAGTAGTAGAGAGAATTGCAGAGGAGGAGGAAGGGCAATTGAATCACTTCTAGAAGGAACAAAGCCAAGTGTTTGGGACATGCCAACAACTCAGAGGGTGTGAACTGAAGCAATTAATACTAAAGACAGATAGTGAAGGTGCCACTAAGGAAGTAATTCTATTCTTTAAAATGGCACCATGATCATAAATTCCTACTTTCTCAACAAAAAGCCACGAAGATTTATGATAAACACTTGCCAAAACAGTAAAAAGGAGAAGCCAAATAAGGCTGGCAGTTAGAGAGGGGGAAAAAATGAAGCCTTAGTATGTGAGAAAGATTTCCTTTACCCTCCTCAAAGACTAAGCATTAGTATTTGTCAGTGGCTGTTGGTAGCTGAGTGATCAGAATAATGACAAAGTACATGTGTTACAGGAATGCAAACGTATCACAATCAAGTGTCAATAGGAAATCTGGGAGTGGAGAGACACCAATTTTGTAGCATGACATGCAATAAAGGTTCTGGATAAGAGCTCCAGGGAAGGAGACTGTCTTCTTTCATCCTCCTCCTCCACCAATGTGCCCTACAATGGCATGAATGAGGGCGTCACTTAAAGGTTTGGATGGCTTGGCATGGTTTTAAATATTCAAAAGTAGCCCAAGAGGCAGCATAATGCAATAAGTAAATGGAGAGTCTCTTAGAGCCATACTGCTGGTATGAAACCACACTCTCCTACTTATCAGCTGTTTGAGCTTGGTCAAGGTATTTGGCCCTCCTTGCCTCAGTTTTCTTATCTGCAGAATGAGGAATAAATGAGGTTGTTCTAACGATCAAGTGAGTGTGTGTGTGTCTATTTAGAACAGAGCCTAATACATATTAAACACTATATATATATATATATATATATATATATATATCACTTAGTATTATTTAGTATTTCAACCTTAATTCATCTTATACATAATGTATATAAAATAAATTTCAGCTCCATACTTAATAGATGACTAAAGTGAAAATTCTAACACACTATCTCTCACATAATGAAATGTTTATGTAAAGATGGAGCAGAAAATGGGAAACACTAGATAAGCAGCTAAGAAAACTGGACCTGATCCCACCATAAAGGGTATCCACGAGGGGTAGTAGCTTACAGTGGTGGCATAGTGAAAGGAATGTTGGTTTTACACTGCTACCAGGTAGGTACAGGAAAGCAAATAGCTGAGGAATGACAGCCATCAAGAGAATGTTGCAAAAACTCTAAATCCTAGCACTTCTACGTGGGTAGAAGTGACAAAAGCAGTCCTAGAATGCAGTCATAGGATGGCCTCAAATTAACGTCATGAGACCTGATCCAATTTTTAAAGCCCTTACCTATTTGTGATCTTCAAATGATGTCTGAAAGAAAAAGACACAAGAGATAAGCAGACCTATTCTTTATGTGTTCTTTATGGAAATTACAAACTGAATACAATATGGTAGCTTCAAAGCAGATGGGCACTCATATTGGTTTTGTTGCCCTTACATCTTATCTCTAACCTGAAAAGCTTGACACTGATTATTTGTCCCTATATGCTAGAAAACTCTTATTCACAGCTGAGTGGAATAAGTAGTTTTTCTTCCTGAAACCTCTTCAAGGAAAGACTTAGGTGGATACCAACTGATTGTGATGAGGGTTGGCAGCGGAGGCCAAAATTAATCCAATTCTAAATGATACTTAATCAGATAAAACAAAGGTAGACCGGAGTCCTTAGCCATGCCCAGCAGAGGCTCTCCTGACCTCAAAAATCGAATTTCTTAAGGTAACTGTTTCCCTTAACAAAGGTGTTTAAATATCATAATCCAGCTTAAACCAATGGGGAAATTTTTAAAAGTATATTTTAGTTAAATTTGGCACCTCTTTTGGATATAAATGCCAGGTGCATTCCTTTTCAAAAGACTTCAGCTCATTGCAAAGTGTCTGAGCATATAGGGCATCTTGCGAATTTACTATGCAAATAATAATCACTTAAAATTGCCTTTGAAATGTCAAATCTGTTTCACACTGAGGACTGGAAATTTGAAAAAAGAACTTTTTCAGGTTTTACACCCATAGGAGATCTCTAGAAATAAATATGATTCTATTCTATTTGATTGCTATATATGTAAAATACCCCAGAGAAATATAAAAATCACATACAATGACCTACATGAAAGCATGATATAAATACTCAAAAACTGCTATCTCAACAGGCTTATTTAACATTATTTTGAATTAGATTTGGGAAGAAGTTAGCATCTTCTTGTTATATTCGAAGGGCAACCTAAAAATTAATGTCTATAAAAGGTAAAGTCTTTCCTCCTACTCTCCTCCCCCCTCCTCTGTATGAAATTAAAATAGCCAGTGAACAAAAGCCAGGCTCGCTGTTAAGGCCTGGTTCCATCATTGTGTCAGCTGGTGGATTTTATGAGACTTCTCATGGGACTGGTTTCTTCATTTTTGGGGGGACATCCACTACAGGAT
The DNA here is from genome assembly GCF_018345385.1 of Vulpes lagopus. Lineage (NCBI taxonomy): Eukaryota > Metazoa > Chordata > Mammalia > Carnivora > Canidae > Vulpes > Vulpes lagopus. The sequence continues at coordinate 49,200,493 of NC_054829.1, read as the reverse complement.
TAGCCACTATGTATGTCAAGAATAAGAATGAAAAATTCTCCCAGGAGTAGATATATCTAGTGGCCATATTGGCCACTATATTGGCCAGATATATCAATGAAAGCATAGAAATGAAGCTGATTTTATACTTAGCTAAAGAGAAAGCATTTTTTCTCAAAAGTTTGTAATAGAAATTTTCATGGAGTGAATTCCTGTGTTATGAATTAACCAGCAACAGTGGATTTGTTCACAGTATGTCTCATCTCAAAGTTGGTGAGGGAGAGTAAGGGAAGATTACTGTCCTTCCTACTTAGGGTGGTGTTGGGGAGGTAGTTCTAGATCACTCTTACCACTGTTTTAATATCCCCAAATACTATGGGTGAATAGTGCGAGAAACAAGTAAGCTGGGCTCTTTTCCGGGATTTTTTTATTTTATTTTTTAAGATTTTTTAATGTATTTATTCATGAGAGACAGAGAGAGAGAGAGAGAGAGAGGCAGAGACACAGGCAGAGGGAGAAGCAGGCTCCATGCAGGGAGCTCGGTGTGGGACTCGATCCCAGGACTCTATAGGATCACTCCCTGGGCCGAAGGCAGGTGCTAACCCGCTGAGCCACCCAGGGATCCCCCCTTTTCGGGGATTTTGTTTGTTTTATATTGCCAGGTAAAAGCCAGACAGCTCTCAGAATAGAATACAAGAGAAGGAAAGAGATGTTCTTTTTCTTTTTTCTTTCTTTTTTTTTTTTTTTAAAGATTTTTTTATTTGAGAGAAAGAGTGCAAGCACACAAGCAGGGGGAGGGGCAAAGGGAGATGGAGAGACATAATCCCAAACAGGCTCCATCTTAGCCCAGAGTTAGATGCAAGACTTGATCTCATGACCCTAAGAGACCATGCATGACCTAAGCCAAAACCAAGAGTCAGCTGCTTAGCCAACTGAACCAGCCTGGGCCCCCAAAGAGATAGATATTCTTGAGCATTCTTTTATATCATGTGACTAATAACATTAATTAAAGACCTTTTGTTTGCATGTTTGCTTGTTTAGATTTTTGTTCTGTCTTTTTTTTAATAACAGATTCTGAATGATATCATATTGCCATTTTAACACAGTCTGTGCTAATTCAGAAAGTTGTAAACTGTCTTGACATTTAAAGATGTATCACCTTATTTTTACTCTAGATTAAACTAGTTAAAACATGTTTTAAAATCACCTAAGGAAAAATGAGGAGGAAAAATTATCGTGTGAACAAGTCTAAGAAATATAATTTAGCAAAATGCTTATTTATTTAAAAAAAAACAGTTATATCATGGCAGCTCTTCTCCGTTTTTAGAATAATCTTCTCTGGCAAAATGTTTTCTACTTTTCATTTAGAAACACCTAATCTTAAATTGATTTATTCAAATCAAAATAAAATAACTAGTATTAGATAATTTTGTTCAGTTAATGTTCATGCAATTCCAAATTTTAAAACTGCCTTAATATTTTTAGTGGCATATTTATTCTTTGGGAACTAACCTCGTAATAAACTTTGTGAATGTAGAAAACTTTAAAGGCTCGGTAAGTACAATAATTTTTCGTTCCATGAGTTCTAATTTTCTATCAGAAAATCATTTACTTAATTGGAAGATGAGAGCTTAGAAAACATTTATATCTTTCTTCAAATAACTTATAGCCTGTCACAGGCCAAACTTCTACAAGTGAAATGTTTATGTTTATATTTTCTTCAAGGTTATTCATTTTATTCAAGGTAATGTAGGAAGCTATACTGAGGAACAGGAAATAAATAAAAAACAATGTAATTCTTTTTTTCCCCTTAAAATTGTAAAAGTAACATATCAAAACAAATAATAATCCAGAAAATGGGGGGATAATCCTATTATACCAATACAATGGCTTTATTATTGCTTATTGAGTTTTTAGCTATGCCTATATTTTAGCTACAAATATCTAGCTACAGTAATAGTATATATACAATATTAGAGTTTTTTTCCACTTAACATTTATTTCATATGCTTTTCCATGTTCTAATGCCATTAATTATAACTACATACTACTCTATGAAATAACTAGCCTATAAGTGTTTAACTAAAACATGAGATTGCTTAAAAGCATAATGATAATTTAATGCAATGTTTACGCAATTATAGTTCCTTGATTATTTGTAGCTATAAACCATATGTTATCATTCACATTTTTGTGGCTGTCAGAGATGCTCAGGTTTTTATTCTTTTTTCCTGATGTGTATATATATATATATATATATATATATATATATATATATATAATGCCTGCTTAATTTTAGGGACAGTGGACGGTAAAATAATTTGTAAGACAAAATTCTTCAAAACACATATGTAATTGATTCCACAAAAGCAAGGAAGTATACCATTAGTTATACAGCCGTAACAGGTAGGATATGTTCAGTTAATGTCAGTGGTAGTGAAGAATGGGATGGTTAAAGGGGATTTAGTATTTTAAACAGGGATGGCCTAGAAATAGCAGAAGCAAAGGGCAAGGTAACGTTTGGGTAAACTGATCCTCATGCATGATAAGTATATGGAGAAGGAATAAATATGTTTAGGCCAACAAGCTGGGGGAAGACTTCTTTCACCAGCCAGGCAACCTTCAAAGCCCTAAGCCTCCATTTCTTCAACTGTGGAATGAAAATAAATTTAGAATACCTACTTCATTGAATGGTCCTGAGACTGAACAAGTTTATTCATGAAGGGTGCTTCCTGGAGTCTCTAGAGCATTTTATTATTTTTTTTTTAAATTAACTTTTATTGGTGTTCAATTTACCAACATACAGAAAAACACCCAGTGCTCATCCCGTCAAGTGTCCACCTCAGTGCCCGTCACCCATTAAGAGCATTTTAAACAAACAAACAAATATGTTCATTGTTGTTGTTGGTAATATTCTTCAGTCAGTTTAAGAGCCACGTCTAGGGTTTTATGACTGAGCATGAAAAACCAGGAGGTTCATTTCAGGAAATGTGAGGAGAAGCAAACTCATATGAGAGGAAAACCCACTCATAATACAGGACACCTGAACGTAAGGCACACCTTGAGATCAGCAGAATAAATGGGAGGATATGATAGAACAGTTATCAATAGGGAGGATGAGTGATCAGAGCAAGAAACCCATCACAGCAGGCAAAGGCCACCAGTTCTGCCAGCTGGTAGCTCTGCTGGCCACTCCTAATTCTGTTCATCTGAGTTAAGACATCAGAATTTCTCTTCAAGTCATGGAATGGGATAGTTCTTACAATAAACCATGGATGTAACAACTGTCTCATTTTGTAGACTTTTTTTTAAGTTAGATATATAATAGCCTTACCAGTGCCCAATAAAATACGCATATATTCTAGAACAATTTTTAAATTTTTTAAAATTTGTTTTTGATAGTCACAGAGAGAGAGAGAGAGAGAGAGAGAGAGAGAGGCAGAGACATAGGCAGAGGGAGAAGCAGGCCCCATGCACCAGGAGCCCGACATGGGATTCGATCCTGGGTCTCCAGGATTGCACCCTCGGCCAAAAGCAGGTGCTAAACTGCTGCGCCACCCAGGGATCCCTCTAGAACAATTTTTTGAGAGAACAAGTCTTTTCAAATTTTAAATAAAACTCTTAGAAACCAAAGGCAGAAATTTCAAGGAAAGCCTCAGCAAACTTGCCTACTTACTTTTGATTTCCTTTAAACCTGAAAAGAGCATCATGAAGACAATTTAAAAGGCATAAGGACAAACTGGGAGAGGGGACTGGGATATAATGTGTCAAGGGGTTAATATTATTACATGTAAAAAGACTTACAAAGCAAATTCTGAAATGAATGCTCCAATATAATACTCCAATAGAAAAATGGGCAAACTGCAGAGAAAAGGGAACCCCCTTACATTGTTGGTGGGAATGCAAACTTGTGCAGCCACTCCGGAAAACAGTATGGTGATTCCTCAAAAAGTAAAAAATAGAACTACCCCATGATTCAGCAATTGCAATACTAGGTATTTACCCAAAGGATACAAAAATACTGTTTCAAAGGGAAATATGCACTCTGATGTTATGGAACATTCTGAAATTATGGAAAGTACCCAAATGTTCATCAACAATGAATGGATAAAGAAGAGGTGGTATACACACACACACACACACACACACACACACACAAACACACCGAGTATTAGCCATCAAAAAGAATGAAATCTTGCCATTTGCAACAATGTCAATGGAGCTAGAGAGTATTAAACTAAGCAAAATAAATCAGTCAGTGAAAGACAAATACTGTATGATTTTTCTCATATGTGGAGTTTAAGAAACAAAACAGATAAGCATAAGGGGGAAAAAAGAGAGAGGCAAACCATAAAAGAGACTCTTAACTACGGAGAACTGAGGGTTGCTGGGGGGAGGTGAGTGAGGGATTCCTAAATGGGTGATGAGCATTAAGGAGGACATTTGTTGTGATGCGCACTGGGTATTATATGTAAGTGATGAATAACTAAATCCTACAAGTGCAACTAATATTATACTGTATGTTAACTGACTGGAATTTAAATAAAAACTGGAAGAAAAAAGATGAAGGAAAAAATGAAAAATGGATAAGCTTAAAGGACAAAATTCATTAAAAAAAATCTGAGTAACAAAAAATCATTGACAAAAATGTTCAACCTAACTAATAGTCAAAGGTCCATGAACATAAAAATTGCATATTATCAAAAATGCATAAATATGGAATGTATAAAAACTCTAGTGTTGGACATGAGGAAAGAGGCAGTCATACTTAGCACAATTTGACAAAATGTAACAAAGCTCTTAAAAGTAACCATGCAACTTTATCTAGAGTATCCTAAACAGTAAAATAAGGATGTTCTTAGAACTTTATGTATTAGAAAAGCTTACTAAATAATATCTTTATTATTTTTATTAAAATATAAATGCTTACTAATATGGGATTAATTAATAATATAGCAAAGAAAAATGACAGCAAATACATTCATTGAATTTGAATTTATAAATTCTTATTGACATATAAAAATAGATATTTTCAAGTGAAGAAAGGAAATTAGAAAATACACCTGGTGGCATTTGTTTTTTATGCATAAATTATATATAAATGTGTGCACAGGAAATATTTCCCTAATTCATGTTTTGCTGTATAGTCTTAATAATAAATGTGGACATGTGTACATAAATTTATCATAGACAAAATATTATTGAAGGCGTAATAGCATGATCTTTGGACACAGTCAAATCAGGCACTGACAGCGAGTCTTACCATCGACAATCTTCTTAATCTACTTAAAGCTCAGTTTAAAAAAATACACTAATAGCATCCATATTATAGAGTCACATATATATATATTAAATGAGGTAATACATGTAAAGTGCTTGAGAGAATGACTGGCATACAGTGACTATTCAATAAATATTTGTTCAGTTTTTAGGCACTTGATTTGTAAGAGCTTTAAGTTTGGGATGTTAGGAAATATGTTAATAATTTTAAAATCCCTGGATCCTGAAGTATTAAGTATCAAATACAGTGTAATTAATTGTTAAATAGAAAAAAAAATGTTAAATGGAAGAAAAAAAATTAATACATGATATGGAAAGCATGCTCCTGGCACATACAATGTCTTAGCCAAAATCCATAACCTGATTCTTTTGACTGCAGATTCTTACCCAAACTTTCATTAATGACTCTCTGAATTTTTTACTCCACAAGGGTTTTGTCTTCACTTGATTTAAGTAACTACTGGATCTCAACTTTGATTTCCACCATGGAGTTTGTACACTGAAGCACACGTGATATTTGACTAACATCCCTCCATTGTAGCAACTTTTGTCATTATGCGCTAGTCCTCTAAGATAGAAGAATGACATTCATTCATGTATAAGCAAAGAGAGAGAATTCCTAATAGACTCTATGTGTTAGGAGGATCTTGCCTACCTATAGTAAAGAAAACATATCCATGGTATTTCATAGATATGAAACATACATATAGGGCTAAGAACCCTGACAGAACATTCAGCACAACCTGTTTCTTTTACAGAAAAAAAAAAAATTTTGGCCCCTAAATTTAAGGCATCCTATCTGTGGTTAAACAGCTAATTAGTAAGAGATCTGAGTTCAGGCCCTCTTATTCCCAGGTCATTGCTCTTCCCCCAATATTTTTCTTTTTCTTTTTCTTTTTTTTTTCTGCTTTTAAGCAACTTAAAAATAACTCACACTCTTTGCTTTTGTTTTAAAAATGGACAAGACTAAAAAAAAAAAAAAAAAAAATGGACAAGACTAAAAAAAAAAAAAAAAAAAATGGACAAGACTTCTGGTATTCTAGTTCACAATGCCTAAGGCAGAACCCTATATATTTTTTCTGAAGAAAATAAAACTTAGTTCTGCTTTAAAAAGTTGCAGTTTACTTGGTAGAAATTTTGCTTTGCATATACTAAATAAACCAAAATTCATTGCTGAACTTTCTTGTGGGAAGCATATCTTTCAAAACACAGATATAGGGCAGCCCAGGTGGCTCAGCGGTTTGGTGCTGCGTGCAGCCCAGGGTGTGATCCTGGAGACCCAGGATCAAGTCCCACATCAGGCTCCCTGCAGGGAGCTTGTTTCTCCCTCTGTCTGTGTCTGTGCCTCTCTGTGTGTGTGTTCATGAATAAATAAATAAAATCTTAAAAAAAAATCAAAGAACAAAACACAGATATAGTGCATATATTCTACATGGATACATTGATGGCTAACGTAAAGACAGTTATGCAATATCAAAAAGTGTATTTAGTGATACTTTTGCTGAAATCCCATTGTATTTACAAATATTATTTTATATGTCTTCATATCCAAGAGTAGTACCTCTCTAACAACAATCAACTCAAAGGACACTTTTCTTTTCTTTTTTTTTTCAAGACTTTATTTATTTATCCATGAGAGACTCAGAGAGAGGCACAGACACAGGCAGAGGGAGAAGAAGGCTCCACGCAGGGAGCCCGACATGGGACTCGATCCTGGGTCTCCAGGATCACACCCTGGGCTGAAGGTGGCACTAAACCACTGAGCCACCCAGGCTGCCCAAAGGACACTTTTCTGATAGAGAATACATGAAGAAAAATCTCTCATAAATTAGGAACTCAGTGGAGAATATTTCACCAGGGGATGACAGATCATGCTAAATAGATGAGGAAAAGAAACGGCTTTGAAGTGTTGGAGATCTTTTGACATCTTGAAGCCTTTGAAATGGCAACTAATTTCTAAAGAGCCTCACCTTTGGCTCTTTCTAGGTAAGTCAGATTTGGCAGTCGTTCCCTGTACCCTGCTCCATCTGAAAGAAATATCCACACTGCTCACTTTAAAACAATTATTTTTTTGAGAATAATACCAGTAGCAACTATATACATGATCTGTATAGTAGCCTACCTATAAATATGATTTTAACCAACTAAACTGAATTTCAAAGTGCTCTGCACATAGAAACAATAATTCTCTACCTTAATTATAGAGCGAATAGATGTGAATACTAGATCTTTTTTTTTAGATCTTGATATAAACTAAGAAATAGCTTAAAGTTAATAACATCTTCTCCTTTGAGATATACAATGGAATGATGATAAGTTAATAATTTGTAATGCTAAATGTAAAAGTTTCAAATGAAACTCTAATCAACTCAAAAGCTAGGTCTAGCTTTTTCTAGGTAAGAAAACACTTTGACAACACTTTTAATGCTATCATCTGTAAACCCAAAGTGCAAGCTATCCAATCTAATGAAGGACCTCTGCCTCCTCTTGGTATCTAATTTTAATTACAGACATATTTCCTAGAAGCAATTCTTGTCCAAAACATACAATATAAAATTTTTACTGATATAAACACTATATTTGGTGAAATTTCTTTCTAAATAACCACTGTAAATATTCACTACCTCACAAGTAAGGAAACAATTTCACATAGCTTAAGAAAAAATTATTCCAGATAGTAATTGTTTGTAACATATCCTATATTCTTTCCCCCAGTGATGGTATCATGCCTCCAGCTAACCACACAAAAACCTCAGAGTTATTCCTACACCTGCCAGTTTATACCTTCCAATTCCTGCAGTATTTCTCAAATCACATCACACCTGCTCCATTTCTACGGCCCTTTTCACTGTACAGATTCACAATTCATCTTCCAAAGGTTATGCAGTAACATTCTTTCTGTTCTCTCTCCATCCAGGCTCATCCCTTTTAAATTGTGTATGTTCAATTAGGCATAAAAAATTGTAAAAAATGCAGACTCATTACAGAATAAAAGGCTCAAATGTTTTCATTATTTGGAAATTATACCATATATAGTTCATTTCCCTCCTTAACATTTATTTAAAAACTTCTAATGGACAACTCTTCAAAAATTAGCCAAACTTCAACACATGTAAAAATCAATTCATAAACATGCACATAAAGTCAAACATTCCCAGAAAAAAGAACCTAACATATTAATGTTTATAGTTGAGTTAGGAACTGTATGAGTTCAGGTAAAATAGCCTCTAGTAGCATTACCCTAAGTATTGGAGGACTATTTTAATATAACAAATAATTAATGTTCTTGACACACATCTTTTAAGCCTAAGTAGCCATAGTTCTAAGTAATATCTATAGTGTACCTACAATAAATGATTTTTGCCAACAGCATTAACATTTAGTCCCCAGTTCTGTTATCAGTTAGTAAAAATGATAAGAATTAACATTTCAAAGCAACAAGTACTAAAAATCCAATTTTTAAAAAGATTTTATTTATTTGAGAAAGAGAGAGAGAAGGAGAGCACAAGCATTGGAAAGGAAGAAGCAGGCTGCCCATCTAGCAGGAAGCCTAATGTGGGGCTCAATCCCAGGACTCTGGGATCATGATCTGAGCTGAAGGCAGATGTTTAACTGGCTGAGCCACCCAGGTGCCCCTTAGTAATCCATGTTTTAAATCAAAAACACTTTGGATATGATATTTATATTAAGAGAATGGAAAAAATACTGTTTTCTCATTTTTTAAAAAATTGATGAAGATGCTGTTTGTTAACTATCATTCACAAAACAGGAAAAATAGATAAACTTAGTCCACCAAAAGTAGTCCCCAAACATTCATTTTGCCTTCTGAAATTTAGTTTTAAGACAAACTAGGAAACACTCTTTTTTTTCCCCTAATAGGAATCTTTAAGAAGACTGAGATATTGTAAATTCTACTGTAGTAATTAGGGCAACGTGTTATTGTAAAAATTCTCAAACTATAGGATGATTATATGATTCACTTTTACACTGATAGGCAGAAGCACCCCAGAGAATTGTTCTGATAGCAATAATTATCTCACTATTGTACTGGTAATCTCACATTGTATGAGGGCAGTAATGGATAAAGAAGGGGAAAAAAAAACCCAAGATATTATAAGTCTTTATAAGAACACCTTAACATTTGAGAACTAGTAATATCCCTAAAAGGTACATAAGTAATGACACTGCCATTTCAAATGTGAGTTAAGTAGATCCAATTCCTTGCCTAAGTTAATGTGATGCTAAGAAAAGATACCAGCCTCATTCCTCCTACTCTTTTACTCCCTTTGCCACATAAAAAGTGATAAGCGTAGGAGGAAATCTGACTTGGCAAGGAACCAGTACTATTTCCAGGGTGCAGAAAACAGTTTCAACTTAGAAATTTTAAAAACAACATCTAACTGAGCAGACTATCAGAGTTCTGTTTGACAGTGTTTACATGATACACTAGTTTACAGGAAATGAAATTTGCAAATGATATGGCTGACCATAATGTAAAAGAAGGTTTAGAGATGCAAGGTATTTGTCCAAAATATTAATAGCCAAGAGGAATGAGTTCAAACAGATACTAATATCCTTAATTGTGAGTATGTGTCCTTTGTGCCTTAACACCGTGCAAAATAGTTCTGCTTTAAAAATAACCAGTCTACCTACAGACAAAAGTAACCAAATTATCCTCAATTTATATAATCACTTATCACACCAAATGGCTTAAGTCCTTTTTATTATTTCATAAAATAAATTCTGCTTATTTTGTCCATTCTAAGGAGAAAGCCTTCAAAAACAGAGAAAGACCTATGGCTCAAAAATAATTTATATTTGACTCCGAAGTTTTGTAATGAAAATGATGCATCACACTTATTTTTTTCATTGATGAAAAAACATCACAGAAAATGTAGAACTTTTACTAATCTATGTGCAATAGATTATTTCTGAGAAATAAAAAGATAAAATATCCAACATGTACTGTATATGAAGGAACAATAATAAACTGTCAGAAGTAAGCAGTTAAAAACTAAGAATGATAATATTGTTACCCCACACTTTCATAATGTTATAGATATGCATGAACTGTAATACAGAAGTAGGCCTTATTATGACATAATTTTAGTAAAATATTATAATTAATTAACAGATTCTGTAGGGTGAACCTAGATTTTACAGCTAGAATTCATCATGGGTTTGTAATAGTGAGTGAAATGTAGATCCACAGCTGGTTCTTAAAGGCATTATTTTTCCTATGTGAGAACCAAAAAGGAGCCTTTGGCTCTGGAAGCTTTGACTCCCAAGTTTGGAAAAAAAATTACATGGTCTCAGGAATGACAGACATTTAGAAAAAAAAGGAATAGACAAAAGTTTCCGTAAGATTTAAAAACAAACAGCTATATAAAGGATTACACAGTTCTACAATAGAACCATATACAAAAGCAGTATTTTGCATGACACAGGAAGGATAGCAATCAGTTTTTTACCAACAGTTTTCATTTCCATATTGGTAGTGGTTATACATATTGGAACACTGGACTGGATATTATTTCCATGATAAAAATAAAACTATGACATAGTACATATTACATATACCTCTTTCAGTGGGCCTCAGCTTCCTCATTTAGCACAGAGAGCATAGGACTAGAGTTCATCCCAATCCTGAAAAGTCCAGATATCTCTCATTTTTAAATATAAAGTAACACTAATTTGTTTCACAAAACTTAATTTGAAACTAAGTTTTACATTGTGAAACAAAAGACGGATATCAAAGATACCAAGATATAATATCATTCTTTTCATTTTCCTTTCATTCATTCATTTATTCATTCATTCAATAGTATTGACTTCCTGCTACTATCATTCTGACTTTTGTGTTGATATCCTATAAGAAGCATGATGGGATCAGGGAGACCTAATAAGAGGCCATATATAGTGCAACCCTATGCTTGCAGTAGAACATTCTAACAGAGGTGGTAAGAAAGTGGTCAGCTTCTCGAGATATTCTGAAGATACATACAACCAATAAGATTTGCTGAGGGACCAAATGTGGGGTAACAAAAGAAAGAAAGAAATAGAGGATATTACCACAATGTCCCTTTCTACAATCCCAACCCTTCCTCTTCTACAGACATTTATTTTCAAATTTACAAATTGATGACAGTATTTTTTGCAATACTGAATTGACTGACATTCATGGCATACTTTCAAGTTTTAAAAAGTAAATAAAAAATAGCATTTTAAAAAGCTTTTCACTTACATTTTTTTAGATCATGGCAATCATAAGGATGAGAACATCATTTTCAGAGTCAAGAGTGCTCACCATTACATGATGGAACCCTAGAGAACAATCATTTTCAGGTCCTCTACTGACCCCATCGTTACCTCTCAAAATTCTAAAACACATCTCAAAAAATTTTTTTTAACTCTCTTGTATTACTGATATTCCATATTGCATTTACTTTCAATGACCATGTACTCTGTATGTTCCAAGTTGTTCTTCCTCTTCCCTTTACACCAACTGTTCTGCCTCTGTCAAACCCTCAATCAGAAACGTTGATGAACAAGAGCCTCCCTCCAACCGACACACACAATCATCATAATCATGACCACCACAGCTGCTTTGTTCATTTCTTTTAACTCTTCCTACCCCATAATTCTCACATCCAAAGCCACTTTCAATTCTGAGAGGCTTCAATTTTAAGGATTATTCTAATTATCTGATATACCACATTTCAAACATTTGCAACACGAAGCTGCTCTAGATCTCCTCTCACAGAGCACTGAGGTCTACCATGTATGTACCAAGAAGTACAGATGGCGACAGACAAAGCTGAAAGCTCGTGAGTACATCACGGAAGTCAAAATAACAGTGGCTTTCCATCTGCTAACATATTCATATTTACCTCATTTTCCCACAAGTACTCCTCCTTACTTTCCACTCACACTGGCAGATCTCAGCAGGCAGTGCGTGGTTGGCATCTATTTTCATCATGTAGTAGTTCTTGAGTCTCCACTTTCTAAACAGTGTGATATTATAAAGACAAGTGCCAAGGACGTATCCTAGCCCCCAAGAAGGATTCAAGTATTCCCACTCCTCAGCAATTTTTTTTTGTTTAACTGCTCAGAATTGATGACAAGTGTACATGTTTGTCGTGTCAAAACCCTTGAGCACAATTTCCCTCTATTCAGCAGCTGTTGCACCTATATTTCATTAGTTTTAAAATTAAATGTTGTCTAACTGTTTTAATAATTAAGTTTAATCTTTAAACTATAAGTTCAAGGGTAAATGAGTGGGAGAAACCTCAAAATGAAAAGTATATGTCTACATACATTTATCATTTTATAATATTTTGGAGTTAGCCATTGTTTTTAACAAAATTCTGGCATTATCATACCAAGCCACCATAATTATGATACAAAAATTATGGGTCAGATATTTATATACTTCCAAAAAATTTCCTACCAAAGATACATGTATATGTGAAACAATGCATGTTGGTTTTCAGTTTTCATATATTTATAGAGGTATATTGTATATGGCTGCAAAATAAAGTACAGCATTCAAGTCCATTCAGTAGAGCAGCTTTTGATGGAAACTGGTTAATAAAAAGGAATGATTTGGGGGATCCCTGGGTGGCTCAGTGGTTTAGCTCCTGCCTTTGGCCCAGGGTGTGATCCTGGAGTCCCCGGAGCGAGTCCCATGTCAGGCTCCCGGCATGGAGCCTGCTTCTCCCTCTGCCTGTGTCTCTGCCTCTCTCCCTCTCTCTCTCTCTGTCTATCATGAATAAATAAATAAAATATTTTTTAAAAAGGAATGATTCATAAACTAATGCTTTATAAGAAAAAGGAAGATATGTTAAAAACCTGTGGATAGGCCTATTTTTTTTAAGGAGAGTTTAAAAACAAAGTTTTCTTCAAATTGTCAATGGATGTAATACCATCTAATAATTTTGCTTTCCTGTTTCTTGTTAAATTCATGGCTATTTCTGCAGTCCAATTCAGCTCTTTAAAACTAACATGAGGGCACCTGGGTGGCTCAGTGGGCTGAGCATCTGCCTTTGGCTCAGGTAGTGATCCCAGAGTCCTGGGATCCAGTCCCACATTGGGCTCCCCGCAGGGAGCATGCTTCTCCCTCTGCCTGTGTCTCTGCCTTTCTCTCTGTGTCTCTCATGAATAAATAAAATATTTAAAAATAAATAAAATAAAACTAACATAAAAATACCAAATTAACACTATGGGTTGTTGTTGCTGTTGTTGTTGTTTTCCTTTATCACTCTCATGTGTAAATTTATTTAAGAATGTTGATGCATTCATCATCAATTCACAACATTAGAAACACAAAAATCTCTGTGTTTACAATATGCTATGAAGAATAACTGCTCAGTTTGAATGATTGCTAATTTCATCTCAATCATGTCTTCCTAAGGCAAACCTTGAGAAAACAAACAGTATCACAGAGTCTGTTCAAAACAAGGATCATAAGTACCTTATGCAACACTGCTTTACTTAAATCTCCCAAATAGATGTTCAGGCATTGCAACATTACCGTGGATGATCATGAGATACAGTACATCACATTCAATCAGACACAAGGCTAGAACCGTTTAGGTCTGACTTTCAAGAGATCATCATTTTCTCCATACAAAAGAATATGGGTAACACATTATCAAAACTTAAAACTTGGGTGGTTTACTAAATATTTCTCAGCCTTAGTTTCCTCATGTGGGAAACAAAAATTATACAATATAACCAACACAGTTGTATGGGTTGAATGAAGTAAGTTAAGTAGAATGTGTGACACAGAAAAGACTCAATGGTAAATGAAAACTTTTATTATCACTCTTACTTAAATATTCGCAGGTGGTTAATATTCACAGCTTTGTAGCACTTTGTTTTTTTGTTTTTGTATTTGTTTTATTTGTAGCACTTTGGCTCCATTATTATGTCATCTAAATGTCCTTGGGGATCCCTGGGTGGCTCAGCGGTTTGGCGCTGGCCTTTGGCCCAGGGCGCGATCCAGGAGTCCCGGGGTCAAGTCCCACGTCGGGCTCCTGGCATGGAGCCTGTTTTTCCCTCTGCCTGTGTCTCTGCCTCTCTCTCTCTCTCTCTCTCTCTCTCTCTCTCTCTCTGTGTGTGTGTGTGTGTCTATCATAAATAAATAAATAAATAAATAAATAAATAAATAAATAAATAAATAAATCTATCTTTTAAAAAATAAATAAATAAATAAATAATAAATGTCCTCTTCACAGAGTGGAATAATGGAAAAGAACATCACACAATTATTTGATCCTAATAGTCCTTAATGTTACTTTTTAAATGCATTGTTGGCTTCTTTCTAAATTTAGAAGCAGTACCAGAAATAGAAAATGTTTAACCCTTCACACTTGCTGATTCATGAATCTGGATTCATAACTAACCATTCTTTCTAGCTTTACTAAAAATTCTTCTTTTACTTAGTATTGGCAATAATTTAAAAATGTCCATTATAAAAGTCTAATTTGCACGGCTCTTTAGAAAATGAATGAGATTTAAAATTACCTCTTACTTTCATATATCATGCAATGATTTTCTTATCCATGGGGTACTGATTTCTATTGCAGGAAAATAAAATTATTGGTAGGTTAGGAACATCTGTTTGAATACCAGCTATCCATATCACCTTGTAGGAATTATTTAATGCTATAGAGCCCTGAGGGCTCTCTGGGCTATCTTCATGCTCCAGGCCACTCATTCTTTACCTTAGTTAGACCATTGTGTATTCTAAGTATAAATGCTTATTTTAGTGAATCCAGTAGGTCACCCTATGAGCTGTCTTGTCAGTCAGATGCCATGAGTTGACATGTGAAATTTCAAGCCAAGACAGAATATGCTTTGGCCAGAGAAGAAATAGAACCCCCTGAATTTCAAAACTACAGTAAGTAAAATCTCTTTGCAAAGCCATCTTTTCCAAAGCATGAGACATAAACTGGCTAGCTCTTTCTCCCAATGAAGCATCTGGTCTGTGCATTTTGTTTATAGATTAAATTCAAAGAAATGATTATGCTCTTGACATCCTGCCTCCTATGGTTTTACTGCTTTACAGGTGTGCTTTGCAACAAGTCTGAAAACTTCTTAGGATTAATGTACCATGAAAAGGCATGCTACTCCTTTTATGAAGTTAAAAACAATTGACATAATGGATTTTTAATGCATACATATTAATGAATTTAAAACTACATGAAAAAGAACAAGAGAAAAATAAACATACGGGAGGAATGGGATAATGGAGGACCACATAACTACAAGAAGGTCATGGTCAAGGTCCTAGTTTTCATTTGAAGTATAGTTAGTGAGCACTTATTAAAGATTTAGAAGTAAATAAGAAAGTTAATAAACAATAAATAAGTAAATACAAGCTATGCATTGAAAATACTGAAAATATGTAATGAACCAAGGATGATAATTAATCCACTTCTGCATGACACAGGTTGACTAGAAAAAATAAAAAAAAATATGCCATGAAAAACAGATATCATAAAGAAATGATTACAGTATTTCTTCTTAGCTGTTAAGAGGTGTCCCTCACATAGGGGACAAGACAAAGTTATGATCTGATAATTGACCAAACAATATAATTAGGAAATATGGTTCTTCTTGTGCATTTTCTGAGTAGTTTGTGTTAAGCTTACCAGTCCTGGTATTTATTCTAATGTGGGTTTAGCTAAAACTATATCTAGAGATATGGACAACTGAAGTTCCTTGTTATGCTAAAACAATTTCGAGATTGATGGGATTTAACAACAAATATTGAGAGAGAAACTAGCACTTCTGTAACTCTAGAGAAATTTAGGATGATGACTTTAACAAAAGCTAGTATTTATAAAACCAAAACAAAACATCTTAAATGTTTTATTCTCTAGATTCATTAAATTAGGTCACATAATGAATGCACAATCATTTTCTCTTGGTATATCTTTAAGGATTCATCCCTTTACAAAGTGAACAAGCCTCTCACTTTTTGCTTCATCCTTGAGCATCTTACCCAAAAAACTGACAGCTAAGTAAATTAGTTCACAAGAACAGACAAGACATTTTGTGAATGCTACTTTTTGGTTATTATTTTTACTCTCTGCCCAGAGAGGTCACAGTGGTTGGTGAAATGCCTAAACCATTGGAAGAAGAGAGGCAATGAGACGATAATCCAAACAGTACTTTGCATATGTAATATTTGCATAATATAATTTTAAAATTTTCTAGTTTTTTATGCTGTTTATCTACTAAAACGTCTGTAAGCATTCAGGACAGTTATTTCCATCTTATAAACAGAAAGCTGGAGGATCCCTGGGTGGCACAGCGGTTTAGCACCTGCCTTTGGCCCAGGGCGCGATCCTGGAGACCCGGGATCGAATCTCACGTCGGGCTCCTGGTGCATGGAGCCTGCTTCTCCCTCTGCCTGTGTCTCTGCCTCTCTCTCTCTTTCTCTCTCTCTCTCTCTCTCTCTCTCTCACTCTGACTATCATAAATAAATAAAAATTTAAAAAAATAAAATAAAATAAACAGAAAGCTGAGTCTGGCAAAGTCACACAAGCACTCAATGAAAGAGCTGCCTTGCGTGGCACTTGGTTCTCTGCACATTTTAGCAAGTTTCAGTAAGTTTTTAGTTTTCATCGGGATGGGTTTTACATTGCTCAAGCTAATCATCAGTGTTCTTTTACAACTTAATGGATTACTATCTGAAAACTACACAACTTTGAAGATCAGAAATTACTCAGCAGTTTCCACATTCTTACACACTTCTGCAGAAAGTTGTTTCCTACAGGGATTTTAACAAAGAATGACTATGTGTACCTACTTTTAATTTGGAAAATGAAAATGAGACTCTGATAGCTGCTTTAATGAGAAATAGTATTCTCAACAGCAGGATAAGATCTATTCCCCTGACAAATGCCTAGTGAGCTGCTTTTTGCCTATAAACTGTGTATAAATTCTAACTCTTGGTGTTAGCTAATATGAAACATTTTGAATTTCAGCTTTCTGTACTTGTTACTGTTATTTATACAAAATTACTTCCCTATTTTCAGAAAAGTTGAACTCTAAGTAACTACCATAACAATAGCATATGTTATACATAGAGAGAAATTGTTTTCCATGATTTGCAAACATTTTATTTAAAGAAAATACTACCAGAAAAAAAAAAAAAGAAAATACTACCAGGAAACCTAAAGAAATAAAAAAGCTGTGAGAAAGAATCTTATTTTGAATACATCTCAAGAAAATAAGCCGCGGTTCAATAACTGGTGACTGACAGCATCATATAATATCTCTTTGAGGACTAAATGAAGATTCATTTTAAAACCAAATCAGATAGAATAGTCTGTCTCTTCTATGCAGATCACATTATTAACTCAACAATTGCCAAATCTCATTTTCACAATGTTATGTGTACTTGTGGGAACAAGAAAGAGGTGCTGAAAAGCTATAATAGGAGCAAGAGAGGAGGTGTTGCATTGTAGAGTTAGAATTTAAGTAAAAGGAAATATAGAATAAGAATTTACAAAAGAAAAACCTCAAAAATCTAAAAACATAACTTAGGTGGCAATGAAGAAAGATTAGATGTAATAAGCAAAATATCACCTTGTCACTTTTGAGAGAATTCTCTGCTATTGATGGAATGTTTCCCTTTCCTATACTAATCAGATAGTTAGTTAGGTCTAGTGCAGGTGCCACTTCCTGAGATAAACTGAGACATCCAATACGAGAGAAGAACATTTCACAGGGTCTGTGACAAGATTCACGTTGAAAGTCCTCTTTGTTTAGAGACTAATAATTACATGCTTTTTATTTGTCTGTTAAAAAAACTGGGACAACTGGCCCTTTGTATTTTGACAGTAGGATAATTTACAGATAGATGAATAGCTATATAAACAAATCAGATCACTTTCTTTTTTCTTAAGATCTTATTTATTTATTTGAGAGAGGAGGAGAAGAGCAGAGGAAGAGGGAGAAATAGACTTCCTGATGAGCAGGGACACCCCCATCGTGTCCCCCACCACCACTACCACCACAGGGCTTAATCACAGGACACCGGAATCATAACCTGAGCCAAAGCAGACACTTAACCGACTGGGCCATTCAGGTGTCCCTCAAATCACTTTCTAAATAAAGGCTGATTTTCAGGAAATAATTATAGCAGAATACTGATGAAAAGTTTTTCTGTTACCCTAGAATTATGACTGAAAATGAATTTTAGCTAAAAATGAAAGTCATTAATTAGTTTACATTCTAAAGAGATACACAAGAACTCAAACAGTCAGGACCAAATGCCATACAGAGTTTACTGAGGAGGGCACAGTTGGACCAACAACCACTAAATGCCAATGCACCAACTTTTCCCCAAAGTTTCTTAGAATGTCTTGTGACGAATGCAGGTTTCACAATGAGAAAGATTTTCTTTTCACTCTGGGAAAAAAGGAAGAGAGGAGCTTTCCGCTACAAAAAGGTGAGAAAGGACACCAATATATCAATCGTGAAAATTAAGGGCTTACACAAAGGAGAGACTAACGCTTCATCTTCCAGAATCTCTACTTAAGCAAGAGACTTGCTTCTTAGCCTAAATAAGGCAGACTTCATGATGACAAACATGGAGATCAATTCAAAATGAAGGCTTACAAAGATGTAGTTTTGTTTTTTTTTTAAGATTTTATCTATTCATTCATGAAAGACACAGAGAGAGAGGCAGAGACATAGGCAGAGGGAGAAACAGGCTCCCTGCAGGGAACCCCATGCAGGACTCGATCCCAGGACCCCAGGACCCCAGGACCCCAGGACCACGACCTGAGTCAAAGGCAGATGCTCAACCACTGAGCCACCCAGGCACCCTATGTAGTTGTTTTTATGTTGTTGTTTTGTTTTTTAAGATGAACTGTGACCCAGATGTATAGCAATGATTAAGAAACAATGATCTATTTTCTCCCCAGGAATCCTACCAAGGTAATAAATCTGTTTTCAATATAGTGACTTTGGACAATTATTTTTCTATGTGTATACTATAGTTGCTATGTAATATATCTGATTTAAAGAAATCTTAAAGCTGTTATTAATTTTCAAAGTTTACAGTAGTCTCACTTCAGAAAATCTAACAAAATGTTACCACAGTAGACCACAGAATGATGATAGGATTTTCGCATTCTTGGTAATATCCATCCTTCATTGGATAAATAAATAAATAAATAGTTCTACTTATGGCAATGACATTGTTTAGAAGCTACGTTAGATCAGCAAGTGGATTTGTCCAGAGAGTCTCTATCAATCTGTGACCATTCAAGAACATTTAAACACTTTGACCTAGATAATACAAAAACATAAATTCCTCTTTCCTTCTAATGCTTCTTCATGCAAAGAACACCCAAATGAGTTTTTGTAATTGCACATTTGTCTCCAACTTTCATTTAATTTTTATTATTTCAGTATTAATATATTAATAATGTTGATTTTATTATAAAGAACCAAAAATGCCAATCAAATGTGCTATCTCTGGTCTCAAAGCTAACATGTAGAGATGAACAGAAGGTGGAAATAGTTTATTTCTTCACCTATTTTAAAAATTGTATTAATCCTCTATCTCTGAAATATTATGGTTTATAAGAAATTTCTAGTTGGCCATTCAGATGATCAAATTATATTTCTCATATCTATTAGGTATTCATCCACAGTTATTGGCTCATAGATCCCAAATACTCTTGGAATTTCTGACTGATGAGAGCAATAAGAGCAGAGCATCTTTTGTTAGGATATTTGGCCTCTTGTCCTTAGTTTCTAAAATTCCTCCAGAGCCATAGAGATGAAATGACTAACTTCTTATTCATAACAAGACTCTTTCTACCACAACTGGGTTTGTGTTAATGAAGTAACTTTAGGAAAGCACCAAAGGATGGGGGCTGGTTTCCTGGAGAACCTACCATGAATACAGAATTGGAATCTTCAATCCCACTCTCTGATTTCTGGGTAAAGGAGGGGCTATGGTTGAATCAATGAGTTAATCAATCATGCCTTTGTAAAGAAGCTCCAGAAAGGCGTAAGAGGATGGAGTTTGGAGAGCTTCCCAGGTGGTAAAAATGTAGGGATTTAAGGGAGAATGGCTTGCTGGGAGAGATTATTGAAGCTCCTTGCACTTCCCTCCTATTTGCCATATGCATGTCTTCCATCTAGCTGTTCCTAAGTTACATTTTTAAAAATAATAAACCAATTACTTAGTAAATAGAATATTTCTCTGGGTTCCATGAGCTACTTTAGCAAATTAACCAAACCCAAGGCAGGGGTCATGGGAATCTCTGATTTATAGCCAGTCAGTCAAAGTATAAGTAACAACCAGGACTTCTGACTGGCATCTGAAACCCAAAGAGAAACTCATGAGAACCTCCAGTCTATAGCCAGTTGATCATACAGAAGCACAAGTAACAATCTGGGGTTGCAATTATCATTTAATGTAGGGGGAAGTCTTGTAGGACCCCTTAACCTGTGGGATCTAACATCATCTCCAGTTAGAGAGTGTCAGAATGGAGTTAAACTGTAGGACAACCAGCAGATGTTGAAGAATTGGCTTGCTTTTGTATGGAAAACTTTACCCACTTTCACATGTTGGAATAGGGTACCTCCTTAATCACATTTAAATACAACATTCAAGCTCAGTTCTCCATACAATATAAGCATTAATCAGACAAAAGATCATGCCCTCAACAAGCTTATAATAAGAGTGGTCACTATATATATATATATATATATATATATATATATATATATACACACACACACACACAAATCTGTAATTCAGGAACAGATGATGGAAAAGGGACAAAAGAGATTCAGAGAAAATGGTACTTCAATGGAAGGCAAGATCATTTATGGCTAGTTGGCTTTGTTCGTTCATTTAAATAAAGGTTAGCCTTTAAGTGATTTGTCATCACTGTATATAAGTTAAAATGTGGTCAATTTTTAATAAGGATTGAATACAACTTCTGTAAGTAGATTATCAAAAACATATGAGAAACTTTAAAAAATGTTCTCAACCCCATGTAAAACCCTATTGAATTATATCAGTAATAACAGAATATTATTTCCATGATACTAGATTTATGTAATACATAGTCTTTTAGTTTATAATTCAAGGTGAGTTAGCACTATCTTAAAAGAATCAAACTGAAAATACTTGCATAATACTTATTTTACATGAATCTAGAGAAATTGTGTTTCACTTTCTAATTTTCTCAAAACTGCAGACATTTTCATTTAATTGCTTTTTACACTCTTAAAACAAATTTTGGAAACACTGTACCTCTTACAATAACATTTTATCACCAGAATCATGATAATACAGTGATAGCTCTCATGAATGTGGTTTCCTAACTTAATTCATTAATTCTACATTTTAAACTATCTATGAAACATTTAATATAATTACTTCAATACTTTCAGGTAAGACTTCTAAAGAAAGCCAAATATAGAGTACTTACAACTTATCCAATTATTTCCCCATCTCAGACATTCAATACACATGTACAATACTTTTATATTAAAATGTATCTGGAACACTGATATATTAAACTCATCTACAATAGATTTTAAGAATCTGTTTAAAATTATAATTCAAAAAGTAACTCTCGAATTTTTAAAATTCTACCTTGGAATATTTTCCTATCCCATAGATTAATTAATAACACTTACATTACTGGTTATTTTTGTCATTACCAATACATGAGACATATCCAATAGAACTTGTGATTTAAACATTTTAAATATAAACTGCAAGGCCTCAGAAATAAGGCCATTCAAGAGAAAAGTATAGGTATGGATCACTGTGAAACAAATATAATTGAGTTTTACATAAATCCATGTAAGGGATGTTATATAAACTTAGTTTCCCCAAAATTCATTCCATAATGATCATAGTTGGGTAATTATCCTACTATTTTGAGACTACAGCTGATGGCCAATGTTACATTATTTCAGAGGATCATGAACAAAATTTAGGAAAGACATTTGATAATACTGCTACGGTAAATTAGGTACCAGGTCGTTTTGATTTTATCCATAAGTCCTCCACATATAATTACCTAGTAAGCCATAGCAACCACATTTAGAATCAAACAACCCTATTTTCAAATCATGTATTCCCTATTTATCATCTTCATTTTTTTGAACAATTTTACTTACTCTTCATGGCTTCAGTTTTCTATCCCCAAAATGGAACAGAGCTACTATCCTTATTATGGAATGGCGTTTGTGATGATTAAACATTATTTTATGTCTCAAGTAGTTGTGTAACTACTCAAATCATTTTACAGTACATGTGATAAGGATGGTGATCATTCAATAGGACAGAGAAATTATCATTACTTCAGATCCATATTTCCAGGTTGTTTATCAAAAGAGGAAACAAATTTGCATTCTCAGTAACAGTGTATACAAATGTCCAATTCATTGTTCTTTCAGAATCAGTAAGTTACATCATTTTATTTATTTATTTGTGAGAAAGAAAGTGTGCATATGCTTGCACAGCAGGAAGGGACAAGGGAGGGGGAGAGAGAAGCAGACTAATCACTGAATACAGAGCCTGAGGAGGGCCTCCATACAGGCTCCCCGTGGGGCTCAATCTAATGACCCTGAGATCATGACCAGAGCAGAAACCAAGAATACCATGCTCAACCGACTGAGTTACCCAGGGGGCCCTGAGTTATATATTTTTTAAAACATTTGTTAATTTGGTGGTTGGAAACTTACTTAAAATTTTAATTGTAACCTCTTTGAAAAATTAGTCAGATGTCTAATTTTTCAAAGGTTTATTCAATATTTGTATTTTGGGGTAAATTGTTATTTCATATACCTGGTACATTTACTAATTAGTATATATATTTAGTATTTATATACTAAGTATATTAATAATTGGCATCATTTTTCTTTCCTGAGTCAAACATTTTTGAACCAATGAATGAATGTGTGCCTGTAATGAATTTTTAGGATCACAAGCAGAGGGAACAAATGGTATCCTTATTACCTACTTATTTTTTACAAAATTCTAACTTTTAGTTTTGAAAAGGTAAAGAGAAAATTTATGCAAGGCATTTTAAAAGGAAGACATTTGATTTGCATTCTAATTAGAAATTAAATACACTGACATATCCTCTTTTAATTAAGCATAATAATCTCAGTTACATGAAAAGCTTGAAATTTGCTTCAATTATCTTTCCACAGGTCATTTTTGTTTCATAAATTTAGCAACCCTAAAAACTGTTCATTGAGAATGAGATTTGTCTAATCTTGAAATTTTAAATATCAAGTATCTAAATGCATAAATTCAATTAAAAAACAAGTCACTCATTACCACTCATTGGCGTGTGTGGGATTCTGGATAATTCACTGACTTTAATTGTGCTTCAATTTAATAAAGGGCTTAAAATTTGATTTTATATTCTATGAACAGGATATGCTCCATTTAAAACAACAGGATATTAAAATTCAAATTTAAAAATAAAGATATTAGGGGACATGGGTGGTTCAGTTGGTAAGCGTCTGCCTTCAGTTCAGGTCATGATCCCAGGGTCTTGGGATCAAGCCCCGTATGGTGCTCTGTGCTCAGCGGGGAGTCTGCTTCTCTCTGTCCCTCTGCCTGCTGCTCTACTTGTGCATGCTCGCTCTCTCTCTGTCAAATAAATAAATAAATAAATAAAATCTTTTTAAAAAAGTAAAAATATTAGTGTAAAATTACTAGTGTGACTATTTTTCTTTTATGATTACGTTATCAGAATGATCTCTTTAAATCAATTATGTATTGTCTAAGAACTATCTATTACCACTAATTTCTGATGTTTGCAAATCTGAGGAAGCTATAAAAATACAAGGTCAGAGGCTCTTAAAACTGAGGATAAATTACAAATGCTAACAAATAGGTCTGATGGGTGTAGATCAACAGAAAAATACAAGGTAATTCACAGTAATGCATTTTGTATATTATTTTTTTGTTAAAAATTCTCTTAAGTAAGAATCAGTTATAATATTCTCTTTGGAGTGTGCTTTCCAAAAGTTACTTAATTATCCAATAAGCTCCATTAGGAGAAAACAACAAATGACAGAAGGAGTACAGATGAAACAGGACACGGACCAGGATAACTGATACAGTAATTGTAAATCTCTGACTTATATATCAACATCTGGATACCAGCATCACCTACATGTACCTACTTTTGTTGCATTTCCATGGAGTATTTGGAGACAATTACCCCCTCTTATCAATTCTATGTATTGCTAACCTGTTAATTTAGGTAATACTCCTACTATAAAATGCTGAGCAAAGAGCAAACAAAAGCTTTTTATACTGACGCTGTTACTAGAAAAATATAGATATAGAAGATCTTCAGTCATTTAGTCACATTTGTACTATTACGAAGGAATTCTTATCCTTATAATCTAGTGTTAGTAAAAACATGAGCTAAAAAAATAAAATATAAAATAAAAATAAAAATAAAAACATGAGCTAACAATGCCTTTCCCACCATAGTAGATACAAGTGAAACAGTGTTTCATAAAGGGAACAGAGGAAAACTTCCCATCAGGAGTTCCCTAATAAAGTATCTGTTTAAAATACATTCTTAAATCAGAAAAAAATAATAGCATTATTTAAATTATTATTAAATGCAATGGAACTACTATTTCCATGGTAGCAAATGAAATATGAAATAAAGGTGCCCAATGTTTAGCAAAATAAAAATACTAAGAAATACACATGTCAAGACTTGCACTGGAAGATAAGAAAATGTTATAAAGGGAAGGGTTCTAGTACAGTGGTTTTGGCATACAAATATCCTATGTATCATCACATATTTTGGTCTGAAATTGAAAGAAAGAAAGAAAGAAAGAAAGAAAGAAAGAAAGAAAGAAAGAAAGAAAGAAAAAAGTTTTCTTATTCATTGTCATGACATCACCATTCACAGTTTATGAAACCACAGTTTATGAAACCACAGTTTCTGAATCATGTAGCAGGAAAGGAGTCACCCAGGATTTTAATACTTAGCAATTTGGCACTTTTTCTCTTGGGTAAGATTTCTTTTCATTGTATCATGTGCTAATATGTTCATATTTCTCCAGGATAACTAATCTTAGTCCATTTTTAAAACCAAAGGTGTATGTTCATTATTTAGGCATATTTCTTCCTAATCATTCCAGCTGGAGCTGGTCCATAATATAATGGAATAAAGTTGCATAAAAGTGCCTGGCTCTCTTCCCACTGGTTGATCTTGCTAGATTGAGATATCTTAGACCCATAATAGCAAATCCTAGAATACGGGAGCTATCAAGGGGAGCTTTGTCCTTTATATGTAGATCTTATATATCTATCTTTTACTGTTGAAAAACTATTGACAAATTATTTTATGTTTCTGGTCCAATATACAAAGATAGTTTTGCCTTCTCCTATTTATGCAGTTTTAACCAGTCAGACGAATGCCCTTCTATCTATACCTACAGAATACATAAACTATTCCTCTCTATTCTTCTAGACCAAAAAAGTGTTTTACAAATTGTGAGCAAATAATTAATCAATTTTAATGTGCATTACTAAAATCTTAACTGTGCAGTTGTGCCACAGCTCCCTACCACTGTCAGCCTATATCCCTATAGCTTCCAGCAACAAAGATGAGCACAGATTGGCTATTCCAAAGATAATAAGAGGGACAATGGAAGCAGAACCCACACTTATCTTTTGATGAGTTTTTGTATTTACTTAATCGGGGCAGCCAAGAACTGCCTTCTGAAAAAAGATAGTTCATAGGCACCACATATCCAGGCTTCAGAATTTACAAATAGATTTTTTCAATCAGATCTAATTTAGTCTATGAAAACTGTGCATTATCTGGTTTTGTGTTTTGGCATTTATCTTTGCCCAGATAACCACAGGGAAATACTCACCTATATTTAAAGCAAAGATGACAGAAAATGTGAAATTTAGTGGTAGGCAGTGTTGGAAAATACACCAATACTATAAGTGTTTAAAGTTTTGTTGTTTTTGTTGTTGTTTATCTGCAAGTCTAGTCTACTGAAAAATCATTTGCAGATAATCATAAAGCATGACAAAATACACGTGAAAATATGTAAAATTACACATTAAGTCTGAGGTTCATACCATTTTAAATTTAGGGTAAAAACCATGTGGCACAAATTTCCCCCAAATCCTCCCAATGACTGAACTCCTTGGTTATTCTAAAGTTCTCTTAAAAGTTAAATTAATCCTGTGACTGAAGGACCATTTAAAGGCCTAATCCAGAAGAGGAATTTCCTCCCAATCTAAATTATTTTGGATGTTGCAATTTTAACAGAAGTCTTCTCTATTTGTTGAGGTAAAAAAAATTGAAACTACAATGGAAAATAGATCAAAACAGGTAGTTAAGAATACATACTCATTTAGATATGTAAGCTAGAAGTCTGCAGTGGGACTTCATTAAAAATCAAAATCCAACTGCTAGTACAAAGGTTATGTTACCGAAAAACTAATTCCATTAAGGAAACCAGGGCTTCTTGGAGAAATAGATGATTTCTGGACTAGAGGAGGATACATAAAAGATAAGCCTAGGACATATGCTGGTAAACACAGAAGTTGCCAGAACCAAGTAGAAAAGGCAGAAACTGCTTCGAGATGGGATAATTTTAGCATCAAAAGGAATCATGGCTACAATTGATCAAACACATCAAATATTTAAAAATTCATATATTCACAATGATAGTAACAGAAGTTAGAACCAACTTATAACTGACATTTGTTATAACCGTCTTACTATCCAGAAAGTTAGTAAATAAAGGGAATATACCATAATAATAATAATCTGGATAATGAGAGAGAGTTCTTCTTTATTAAAGATTCCAGATAAAATATAAAAAGTAATAGAATTAGAAGAATGTTGTTCTGTAACTCTAATGAAATAACAGACCTAGGTAATAGTCATCAGTGATTTCTATTACATTAAACAGTGATGGTGAATTTATAATGTAGAAATAAAGGTAACAACCTCTGAAACCACTGATAAATTTTAGCATCACCAAAAGTGGACTTTTTGATAGGATGAAAAATGAAAAATTCTGAACTTGAATATGATCAGTCCCCTGGATATAACTATCAGTTTATAGGTAGTAAGTGAGAGCAGAATAAATTCCATGATGCCATAAGTAACTACTCCATCAAATTCAAAATGTGGAACATTCTTCAGGACAAATGAATCACTTTGATAAGTCTATGGCATTTAATAAAAAAAGAGATGGATATTGTCCATTATAGTATAAAAAAGAAATTACAAATAAGCGTAATGTGTGAACATTTGTTTGGCTCCTGATTTGAAAAAGTTAATTTTACAAAGTTACTTTAGAGTTTAACAAGGAAACCCGAATAGGAACTGGAGTATTAGGCATTATTAGGATTTTTTTTAGTGTAATAGTCATGTTAAAGGAATTACTCCTTGTTATGGTTGAATTGTGCCCCCCCCAAAAAAAAAAATAGGCTGGAAGCCAATCCCCCAGTCAATATTTAATATTGTGATTTTTTTTTTTTTTGAGAGAGAGTCCTCACAAAGGTAATCAAGTTAAAATGAAGTCATTAGGGTGGGCCTAATCCAGTAAAAATAATGTCGTAAAGGGGAAAATTTGGACACAGAGACTGACACACATATAAGGGAAGATTGGGTAAAAAGACACATGGAAAAGATGGCCATCAAGTCAGTTCCTTCCCTGGTGCCTCCAGAAGGAGCATGGCCTCTTGACATCTTGATTTCAGACTTCCAGCCTCTGAAGCTCTGAGAAAATAAATTTCTATTGTTTAAGTCACTAATTTGTAGTACTCTTATTATGGCAGCCCAACCAAAGAAATACCTCACTTAAATTTCCTTATCGGTTGCAAATATATTATGAAGTATTCACACATGAAATGGTGGGATATGTGAGATTTCCATTTAAAAATCTGGCAAACCTAGGTATGCCTGAGAGGCACAGTCGGTTAAGCAATCAACTCTTGATTTTGACTCAGGTCATGGTCTTAGGGTCATGAGATGGAGCCTTGCGTTGGGCTCCCCACTCAGTGGGGAGTCTGCTTGGGATTCTCTCCTTTTCCTTCTGTTCTCCCCATTCTCTCTCTCCCTCTTCCTCTCACCTCCTCTCCCTCTCTCTCTCAGATAAACATATATATTTTTAAAAATCTGGCAAACATGTGCTGAGAGAAGAACTGAAATAAGAAAACTTCTTAATTACTGAAGCTGAGTTATGGGTACATAAGATTAGTTATACTATATTGCTTTATTTGGTGTGATTTAAAAGATCCATAACAAAGATTTTAAAAAGCAAAAGATAAAACATCAACATACAGCTGAAATTAAGTCTTCCTTCCTGAACTCCATTTGGATTCATGTGTATAGGATAAAAGCATAAAACCAAAGAATTTAGCCAGAAAAGTGTCATTTGTTAGTTCTATAACAACAATTTTTATCAAATCCATTTGTTTTATAATATTGGTAATCTGACTCTAGTAACTCACATTCTGAAAAAGTTCTTACAAATACTATGAAAAAAAATTACATATTTTATCAATCCATTACAAAACACTAAATATGAAAGACACTTTTCTAATTAAATTTTATTTCATAAAGAACATTCCGGAGTGCTTCAGAGGAACTAGAAACATTTTTAAAATATACAGACTCAAGTTCAACTTAAAAAGGAATACTGAGCTCCCTGACAATTCTCCACTGTGGTAACGGACTACATTAAAAAGAGGTAGAGCATTCCCTCTTTTTTCATATATATATATATATATATATATATATATATATATATATGAAATATAATGCTGTTTTAAAATTTTATTGACAATATAGTAGTGAGTTGAATGTTCAGAATAAGTTTCAGGGCAACCAAAGGGTCAAAGAGAAAAAAAAAATGCCTTAGATAACATTTTTTTAAGGCACATTTAGGTAGCTTAGCCAAAACAGTCTTATATAAGGAATGTAATTAACAAAATTAATTGATTCATCCCTTTCCCTCTACTCTACCTTCTACTATCTCAAGCCCATTCTGGGGTTTTAGTGCTTTTTTTTCATCCCTCTCTGGCTGTCAATACCGATACATGTTCTCTGGAATATGTCTGAGTCATACTGATATTTAATGCCCTGTTTACCACCTCCTTTTGCACTACTTACCTGTGACTCTCTTTTAAAATAGGGTTAGCCTAGGGATCCCTGGGTGGCGCAGCGGTTTGGCGCCTGCCTTTGGCCCAGGGCGCGATCCTGGAGACCCGGGATCGAATCCCACATCGGGCTCCCGGTGCATGGAGCCTGCTTCTTCCTCTGCCTGTGTCTCTGCCCCTCTCTCTCTCTCTGTGACTATCATAAATAAATAAAAATTTAAAAAAAAAAAAATAAAATAAAATAAAATAAAATAGGGTTAGCCTATGTCCCATTTGTGAATACTTAGTTCTAAGTTTTGTGTCCAAATAAGGATTCTCATCCTTTATACTGCCTGGCACTAAGAAGAAATGCATAAATTGTATAACCCTAAATTGTTGTTAATAGCATAGTATACACAGCAACTTTATGATGTGCTTTAATGTTTATTCTATAATAAAACCAATATATCTGAGGGAGGCCAAGGACTTCAAAAAAAAATTCTACATCAACTCTTTAAGATTTTTGTGCTTTAACCAGTTTAGTGATTTCATTTTTTCACTATTGCATTCTGAAAATTGTCTTTTTAGTAGATAGTCCCAAAATTATTCTTTGGACACAGAAATCACTTTTGAGTACTAGATTATGAACAAAGAAACTGCTACACTCACTGATTCTGATAACATTCACAACATTAAGGTGGAAAAATACATATATATGGGATCCCTGGGTGGCGCAGCGGTTTGGCGCCTGCCTTTGGCCCAGGGCGCGATCCTGGAGACCCGGGATCGAATCCCACGTCGGGCTCCCGGTGCATGGAGCCTGCTTCTCCCTCTGCCTGTGTCTCTGCCTCTCTCTCTATCTCTCTGTGACTATCATAAATAAATAAATAAATAAATAAAAATTAAAAAAAAATACATATATATGTATCCTCTAATGCCCATCTTCTCTATCCTCCCTCATACTATATCACATTATAATCTAAGAAGGAGAATTCAAAGATGGCATCTGTCTTATTTACGCTAGATCACTACACTTAAAAAATGCCTGTTGCATCATCAACTCGATAATTGTTGAATGAATAAATTAATGAACCTGCAAGTGAATAATATAGGTTATTATAATCCATTCTAGTAAAAAAATGCTAGGGATTTTTATGCCATTATTTGCAAAATGCAGACTAATCCTGCCCTTATTTCAGTTAAACTCCAAATTTCATCCTATAGTACAATCTTTTGTGACACTTATTCCGAATTAATGTTGAAATATAATTAGAATTGGAACCCAGAGTTATTTATTTGTAGAATAATTCCCATCTGTAGGAAGGCCTTCCTTTACTCTGTATATTTCTATTATGTCTCTTGCTTACTATTTTTTTCCTTCTGTTGAACCCATGTTTAAAAAAAAAGTCACCTTATTCACGTATTCCCTGAACGAATATTGAGCAGAAATGATATACAAGGCATGCTCTTCTCAGTGGGGTAGTAGAAAATTATTACTAGGACAAAGGTTATCTTATCTTTGAACAAACATCTTGTAGGAAAGGGAAAATATGCACATAAATAACTAATACAAGTTAAAAGGTTTTAGTAGTAAGAAAGTACAGATAAAGAACCAGGGGAGTTCAAAAGATTACTATTGTCTGCAATGATCAGCATATTCTTGGCGGGGAAAGTAGCATTCAGTTTGAGGTACTTGGGAAATAAGAGTTTGGATGTCAGAGACTACATTCAAGTAGACTGATCACAATGACCAAAGACAAAAAAACTGGAATAAGATAAACAATAAAAGAAACATGGAAAATAGAACTGATGAAGGACAGAGCACACAGTCAACTGTCTCCTGAAAAATATGTTTACCTTGGCCACCCATCTAGAAACTATATTTCTTGACCTGCAGCTGGATGTGGCCATGTGACCAACTTCTTTTCATAGCACACGAATACAATCATCGTGTGCAAATCCCTTTTCATTACTTTAAATGAAATTCTTGCCCTAAATTTTATTTTCTCACTCTCTCTTTCTCACCGGCTAGAAGTTTCTGGCATCTGAATAGGCTTCAAGAACATATGTGAGAAAAATGTTCTAAAATAATGGAGCCATGAGAAGAATGGAACCAAGATCCCTGGAGCCAAGTAAGACCTCTGATATCCAGACTTGATGTACCAGGCTAAGTTTAGACCTTCTTTCTGTTTTGTAGTCTTTAATAGGTAGATGAAAAAGAAATAATAAAGTAGTTCATTATTTTTTGTACCCTTACAATGTGTCATCACTGTGTTCTTCCTAGCATTCCATTATAATTTGATAAACCATTTGTTGGCAGTTGTGTATTTAATGAAGTGAAGCGAGGATAGACTACAAGATCAATTAAGTTAATGTCACAGATGAGAGTGTAAAAGAAGGAAGAGAGTAGGAAACTAGGGGATTCAGAATTGTGGTTGTAACACATGGTCAATCTAGCTGGGATTTTAACCTAGGAGATAAGAAAGATTCAGCTGCTTTCAGATTAGGTAACAGAATAGGGAAAAGGACTTAAAAGAGTGAATTATTAATATAGTTCACGAAAAAATTTCAATAGTGAGTTTAAAAATTAGAAGAGGAACTAGAAGAAAGTAGGACTGAAAAGTCAGTTTAGAAACCCTTTGCATGGAAATAAGTTGAGAAAATAAGCTTAGTATAAAACCAAACATAAACAGCATACAAGCCAGGCCAGATCTGAATAGGGAAGAGGACAGGATTTCACTTATCCATGTCTGATCCTAAATAAAAAGGAGCTGATAAACCTCTCACTTTAAGTTCCTTTTAAGTAGCTGTAACATGTTAGCTATAGATTATCAGACAGTAGAGGAAAGGTGCTGAATAGTGATTTCAACTTTTCCCTAGTGATAAAGGTAATGCATTATTCTCTCAGTGTTCTTTATACCTAAAGGATTATTTCCAGATAATACTCACATAGGCCTTATCTTCATTGTCAGAACTGCCTAAATAATTCATACAAAATTTTTGTGGCTGCCAAGATTACATCGGTGACTGACAAAATTAAATTTTTGGCTTAAAGTTTATTGCCTAGGTTGCTCTTTACTCCATTGCAACACAGAATATGTTGCAATCACTGAAGCAGTGATTGAAATAGTGATTGTAAATCTAATGTTGTCCAACTCATCCCCATGCTTGAATCCCTCTACACCTCTCTTGATAAGTCTTGCCTCTGTCTAAATATCACCAGTTACTTCCTGACATCAGAGAAAGAGAATCCTAGTTTCAAATGGCTCTATTTGTTAGGAAGTTTTCCTGATAGAGTAAGTGGTAATCATTTCAATCCTCTATAGAAGGTTCCCAGTAAAAAAAAATAATTCTCTTTCAACATGACTACAATTCAGATATTGAAAGACAGTTTTATCTCTGATGAATCCACTTTTCAGACTAAACACGTCCATATTTAAGCCATCTCTTGTACAGCTGTTTGCCCTACTTTTATCATTGATAATTGATGACTCATTTTGGAGCATAGATCTGTATGCCTATATTCTGCAGACCTCTAGAAGGGACTAAAAAACTAAAAGAGAGTTTGATCAGTGGACAGTAGTTAGGAATCATTATTTTACCAAATCATTATGCTAAAACCAGCTCAATATTTCGCAACCCTTAAAACTTACTAGGGGCTCTTCCTGTATAACAACAAATAACATCACAAGAAAAACACTCATTTTAAATTATCAGGTCTTTAAAACATGCTGCTGCCAGATTGTATGTGTAAAGTTAAATTTTTAGCTAAGAAAAATACTTTACATTTATTCTTATTCAATTTTACCTTGATGACTCATTCTAATGATTTCAAACTATTCACAAAGTAGGTGGACCCCAATCTTGTACCCAGATTATTCATTACTGCTTTATCTGCTTATCTTACCATTATGCTAACAATTTTCCTTTCAAAATGATAAACAAGAATTTTTTAAACAACAAAATTGAAATTTAAACCCAGGATAGCACCGAAGACCTACATTCATTCATAAGAGCTCACGTATAGCAATTCAAACTAGTTATGAAATCAACCTAATGCACTGTCATCCAGATATTATTTTTCCATATTAGTAAATTAATCCAAAAGCCATTTTGTTATATAATGTGCTTAAATAGAAATGTACCACAGAGAAGAGAACGCTAGAAGAGGCTTTCTGAGACACGGGATTGAGTGTGGATATATCTAGATCTAATAACACCCCTAGAATATTTTCTCTGTAACAAAGGAGAATAAGGTAAAGATACCAGTGTGGGGATTATAAACAATTGTGACCCATGAGAGTGGATCAGTTCATTCAAGGGAAGCAGTGTTGTGCACAGAGAGGGAGGTTGGGGTAGTCCCTGTATTTCAAAAGTGGGGAGGCAATGAAATATGGAAGAGAGGCAGATAGTGAAAAAAGACAGAAGAGGCAAAGTTCTCCTTGTTTAGCTTGTTGCTTCAAATAAGATTTGAAAGGGGATCCCTGTGTGGCTCAGTGGTTAAGTGCCTGCCTTCCGCCCACGCGTGATATTGGAGTCCCAGACCGAGTTCCGCATCGGGCTCCCCACAGAGAGCCCGCTTCTCCCCCTGCCTCTGTCTCTGCCTCTCTCTGTGTGTCTCTCATGAATAAATTGAATAGATCTTTTAAAAATAAATGCATAAATAAGATTCAAAAAAAGCCCATTTTGTCAGCAATTTTAAGAACCTCATCTTATTTTGCTCTTTAGCCTTTCTGATTGATGTTAGCTGGAGAGTTCTGTGCAATTTTATTTATTTTCTACCCCACTGTCTCTTTTAAAAATCTGACATAATCAGCACCTCCTCAAACAATCTTGTTTCCTTTAGTTACTCCTCCTTCCTCTTTTCTCTTTGGAACTGAAGACTGATGTCATCCAAGTGATGTAAGGACAAATGGGAAGCCCTCCAATGTCTTCCCATTGTTATTGCAATAAAATCCAAACTCCTTGTGGTTGTCCGTAAGTCCTTACATTATCTGGTTCCTGCCTTTCTGATCTCATCACATTTTACCTTCCATCAAATATGCCTTTCTTCTGTCCCTGGCATACTTCACCGTATTCCTGCCTGAGGGATGTTGCACTTGTTTATTCAGTCTGGAATGTGAATGCTTTCTTCCTATAGTTTGGATCTCAGCTCAAATGTTATTTTCTAGGCACAAATAATCCTAGCCAAAGTTGATTCCCCCTACAAGTTGTCACCTATTCCATTACCCCATCTTAAAATCTTTATGGCAGATACAATCATCATCTATAGTTTCCTTAGTTTTATTCATTCCATTTGTGTCTAGCAATCCACCTACACACATTAACTCCATGAAGTCAAGGACTGTGTTTTATTCATTAGGATATTTCCAGACCTTGGAGTAGTACTGAACAAGTAGAAAGCCCTCCATAAACAAATCATGTAAAAATGACTTAAAATAAGTGAAGCCAACTTATAATTACGGCCCAATGGAAACCTCATTACTGGAGAAAAGGAAACTGAATTTTGAAAGACTATACCAACCATAAAGTGAGTATCAAATATATCTATATAAAAGTCTAACAATTTACAATACAGGAATCATCTATTACATATTTAAATCTTTTAAAAAATATTTGATGTACAAGCAGTTAATATTAGAAGACTTTGGTTTTGTTTTCATTTGCCCTTTCTTGACTGTTTCAACTCTAGTGTAACTAATCATGACATTTATTTTCCTGAAAATAAAAAATTTTCCACCAATTTTTTACTTGTAACTATTGGATATTGCATAGGAAGAGAGGAGGCAATGGTAGGAAAAACACACATACTACACATAAACATACAGACTTATTTCCAAATGAGAAATATCAATGTAACTGAGTAAGCAACCAGTTCAAGCAGCAAGTCTATATCTTCATTGTACTGAGTATGCAGGAAAAACATGAAGATCAGGAAAAAGGATGATGATAAAGTTTACAGCTAAACAAGTTATGGGTGCACAAAATCAGATTTATTCCTCGGTAAAAGAGAAGGTTTTTTCTTCTATTTCTTTGGTTTTTTTTTTTTTTTTTTTCATGATGAACACCTGCAATACCCCAGACTGTTCAAGCCATCTTGAATACATGAGGACAATACACAAATAATAAACCTTGGGCTTAGTAAAGTCCTGGCCAAAGACAGAGCTGGTATGCATTGCTGTTTCATCGAACACCATGGGACCTACTAAAAACTGCCCAGTGAACACAGCATATTACTTGGTTTAATATTTCCTTTTTAAGTTTAGGTAACATACTCAGGCACATAAAAATATTAAAGTGCAAAATCTGACTTTGACCTCCAACAATGATTCAAATTTGAATCAAGTGTCAGACTGAAAAAAAAAAGGCAGATTTGTATATTACTTCTTGTAGATTTTTCCTCCTGATTTTCTACATTAGAAACATCACTAAAAATTTTGGTATGCATAGTAATTCACTGGATATAAACATTTACTATGATCTCAATCCGGCTATAGTTCAAAATTGTTCATAAAGATTCTAAGGGATTCCAAAATTAGAGGACTACAAAATCATAAATCAAATTATCCACTTTACTTACTGAAACGGTATCAACCTTTCAAGTGCCAAAGATCTGAATGACTTATGAAGAGATGCCTTGTTCTATCGACATCATAAATCTATCATAGTCTATGCCAAGGTCCATAGTTAACAGTACTTCAACTGTGAAATGCTAATTTAAATCCACAGTTCAATGATTTTCTTAAGAGATGACAGCATAATGTTGAAATTATTAATGTCAGTCTCTTATACAGCAGATTTCCTGTACAGCCACTCAAAATCCATGGCTTTCTCTCACTGTGAGGATGTCTGCCATCTTTGAGTTGGATGAAAGAATGGGGAGAAAATATGGTCCATGTTATTATAATGACTTGACGTATCTTCTTTTCTAAAGCTCACCACAATTCAGAGCTGACTATTGAA
This sequence comes from Vulpes lagopus, assembly GCF_018345385.1. Lineage (NCBI taxonomy): Eukaryota > Metazoa > Chordata > Mammalia > Carnivora > Canidae > Vulpes > Vulpes lagopus. The sequence goes on along the minus strand of NC_054829.1, from coordinate 49,164,114 downwards.
ACTCTGCTTCGTTTCTATACATGGCATGAAAAATTTGACTAAATGTCATCACAAAGAAAATTTTAATAATACTATATATTCCAAGACCTAATTATTATATAATTTATATCAAGTACATCTTGGTTAGAACTCTATTATGTTGTCCTGATATATCCATTCATACAATGTTTGTAGTATATCCATTTCTTTGAAACAAATCTAATACACTGCAAGAATTGTACAAAAATAGTTTTCTTAGATAGCTGTGTTACTAAAGTAAAACCTGTGATGAGAGAACGTGCTAGCTAATTGAAAGTAGAAAATTCAACAAATTATGTAAGAGAACTAGTGTCTCAAATTCTTCAAATGTTTTTTGAGAACTTTCTCTATGCACAATACAGCAGTGAACAAAACAGCAGTAGTATAGTTTATGTACTAATGGAGCTTCCAAGGAAGGAAACATTCTAAAACAATTATTATAATATCCTCATGAAATAATTTAATATTTTTGTTCTGTGGCTCCTGATATAAAAAATGTTGAATTATGAAGCCCTTTCCCGCTTAGTATCTTTAGTGATCCTTTTTCTACCCACAAAGAGAAATAGAGTGGCAATTTTGGGGTCTAAAAAATCAATGGGTAAGTGAGCATTTCATCAGTAATGGAGAGCAGAATCAATTATGATGTAAACATTTCCTAGCATGTAAGCTCTAATACATGTTGTCCCTAAGGCTAATAGCCATACATAAGTGATAGTCACAGAATGTTTTAAATTCAAAGAACTGAAAAGCACATTAAGTTAGCATTCCCTGTGTCCTCAGTTAGGAATTAACTGACCTCTCTTTCTAATGCTATAAAAATAATATTTATATGGTTTGTCCAAATTAAAACAGAAACTTGTAAATCAATTCAGCATACCTGTATTATGTATTTTCCTCTTTATCTCGATGCTATTAGGATATACGGAGATAATGTGTAATATCTGAAATACAGCAAATGCTCAACAAACCTTGGTGGTTTAGAATGTAGTGACACTGGTATGGGGAAGTGCACCTCAGAAACAAAGCAACCAAGAGCACACTTAAGGAGTTCTGATATTAGCCAGGGCACCTTAACATATGTTTACTAAGTTTTTGTTTTGTTTTGATTTTCCAAAAAGGTGGAAGGGTATTTGTTATCATTACTAGCTGCAGGGTAAGAAAAAAAACTCCACCTGACCTATTTTCCCACTTTTAACAACGTGCCTTCTTCAAAGTCTAAAGTCTAAAGTCTAGATGGGTAATGTCCCCAAGTTCCTGAGGAAGGTGGTATGTACAAGCCAGCCTTCACTTGTGAGCTTTTGGTGGGTTTAGAAAGCAAGCAAATTCAGATGCAAAGCCCTCCCAAGCTAAAATTAACTTCTGGAATTCTGTTTTTCTTCTGAGTTTTCCAGAAGGAAGAATCTATATGGATGACTCTAATCTCTGTTTTACAAATGAGAACACTGAAAACTCATGAAATGTTCCTCCCCCCCGCCCCAAATCATAAACCTATTAACACCAGGAACTGGGTCTGAATACCTTGTAATTCTATCATCAGTATCTTCTGTTCTATCACATGTCTTGCAGCACATTTTATATGGTTGGTACTTAACCTCTACTTGCATAAGGTAAATTCTCCCTTAGGACTGAATGACCACCTAAGAATAACAGTCCCAGTGAAGAGTTGTCTCCCTCTCCTTATTTCATCTCTTCTCTCCATTTACGTCTCTGCAACTCTCAGATAAACCTTTCATCAGCAGAAGCTTGTGATTATCAGGACTCCAAACAATGTTAAAAATTCTTCCCATGTCCTTCCTTTTTTTTCACTTCTCTAGTTGTTCTGGTGTCCCAAGAAACCAGTAGCCTCATTCCATCTCTTGTGATGAAATGCTCTAGATAACCTAAATATAGTTATCTCTGAAATATTGACTAACTATACTTTATGTCTTCATATATGCGAAGTTTGACCCATGTAAATATTCTCACTTTGTATTTACTTATAGATGCTTCTTGCGTAAAGAGGTTAGTTGATGAACAGGGAGTACAAAAAGTGGTTCTGCCAGTTGAAAGTAATGATGATGAGCTGAAGCAGAAAGAAATTCAGGATTTCAGGTGGCTCAAAGACTTGCATACAAGACTAGAGAATTAGGCCTGGGTAAGAGAGCTCCGTAGTTGATTTTATACAGAAAGGTGATGTCACAGGAATGGATATTTAGGACCCTGCCACTACCATCAATACAGTTACTTACAGTAGCACTCCTGGATTCTCAATTAAGTCACCATATCGGGGATAACCTCCGTGAACAACCTGCACACATTAAGATACAAAATTCACAGTGGATGGGCCAAAGCTGCTTCACCTAATGGTACTCCAGCAAATAGAAATCATGGAAATTAAATATCTGCTGTCTTTGTCTGCACAGAAGTCAGTGGGGCATGCTTCCACTTTTTTGGAATCCACACAGACACAGCAAAAATAAAATAGATAGTAACGAGGTGCCAAATATCAACAAATACTTTAGATATGAGAGTCTCCTTTTTTGAGGGGAGGGTTAATTTCAAGTCTTACAATAGCAAGCAAGCTTTAGCACTATGAAGAAATAAATAAGCCATCACAGGCAAATCTGGAAATATGAATCAAGTACCACCTATTTTTTTTAGGAGAAAAGTACATTAAATTTGAAGGACAGTGTATGCAGCTGAATAACAGGACAGACTGCACAGGTGTAAATACTGTTTCTGCCACTTACTAGCTCTATGACCCTGGGTATAATCACTAAGTTTTCTGAACCTCAGTTTTCTCATCTGAAAATAGTACAGAATCAATAATGGCATACTAATTACAAGTTCTGAACCTCTAAATATATCTTGTTATCAAAGCCAATTATTAAGGCAAAGACTGCATGAATTCCACTGCTAGGAACTTATCTGAAACACAGATAGAAACCCCTCATTGCTTCCTGGAAAGCCACAAACTACCAAAACTGGAGCAGGAAGAAATAGAAAACCTGAACAGGCCAATAACCAGGGAGGAAATCGAAGCAGTCATCAAAAACCTCCCAAGACACAAGAGTCCAGGGCCAGATGGCTTCCCAGGGGAATTCTATCAAACGTTTAAAGAAGAAATCATACCTATTCTACTAAAGCTGTTTGGAAAGATAGAAAGAGATGGAGTACTTCCAAATTCGTTCTATGAGGCCAGCATCACCTTAATTCCGAAACCAGACAAAGACCCCACCAAAAAGGAGAATTACAGACCAATATCCCTGATGAACATGGATGCAAAAATTCTCAACAAGATACTAGCCAATAGGATCCAACAACACATTAAGAAAATTATTCACCATGACCAAGTAGGATTTATCCCTGGGACACAAGGCTGGTTCAACACTCGTAAAACCATCAATGTGATTCATCATATCAGCAAGAGAAAAACCAAGAACCATATGATACTCTCATTAGATGCAGAGAAAGCATTTGACAAAATACAGCATCCATTCCTGATCAAAACCCTTCAGAGTGTTGGGATAGAGGGAACTTTCCTCGACATCTTAAAAGCCATCTACGAAAAGCCCACAGCAAATATCATTCTCAATGGGGAAGCACTGGGAGCCTTTCCCCTAAGATCAGGAACAAGACAGGGATGTCCACTCTCACCACTGCTGTTCAACATAGTTCTGGAAGTCCTCGCCTCAGCAATCAGACAACAAAAAGACATTAAAGGCATTCAAATTGGCAAAGAAGAAGTCAAACTCTCCCTCTTCGCCGATGACATGATACTCTACATAGAAAACCCAAAAGCCTCCACCCCCAGATTGCTAGAACTCATACAGCAATTTGGTAGCGTGGCAGGATACAAAATCAATGCCCAGAAATCAATGGCATTTCTATACACTAACAATGAGACTGAAGAAAGAGAAATTAAGGAGTCAATCCCATTTACAATTGCACCCAAAAGCATAAGATACCTAGGAATAAACCTAACCAAAGAGGTAAAAGATCTATACCCTAAAAACTATAGAACACTTCTGAAAGAAATTGAGGAAGACACAAAGAGATGGAAAAATATTCCATGCTCATGGATTGGCAGAATTAATATTGTAAAAATGTCAATGTTACCCAGGGCAATTTATACGTTTAATGCAATCCCTATCAAAATACCATGGACTTTCTTCAGAGAGTTAGAACAAATTATTTTAAGATTTGTGTGGAATCAGAAAAGACCCCGAATAGCCAGGGGAATATTAAAAAAGAAAACCTTAGCTGGGGGCATCACAATGCCAGATTTCAGGTTGTATTACAAAGCTGTGGTCATCAAGACAGTGTGGTACTGGCACAAAAACAGACACATAGATCAATGGAACAGAATAGAGAACCCAGAAGTGGACCCTGAAATGTACGGCCATCTAATATTCGATAAAGGAGGAAAGACTATCCATTGGAAGAAAGACAGTCTCTTCAATAAATGGTGCTGGGAAAATTGGACATCCACATGCAGAAGAATGAAACTGGACCACTCTCTTTCACCATACACAAAGATAAACTCAAAATGGATGAGAGATCTAAATGTGAGACAAGATTCCATCAAAATCCTAGAGGAGAACACAGGCAACACCCTTTTTGAACTTGGCCACAGTAACTTCTTGCAAGATACATCCACGAAGGCAAAAGAAACAAAAGCAAAAATGAACTATTGGGACTTCATCAAGATAAGAAGCTTTTGCACAGCAAAGGATACAGTCAACAAAACTAAAAGACAACCTACAGAATGGGAGAAGATATTTGCAAATGACATATCAGATAAAGGGCTAGTTTCCAAAATCTATAAAGAACTTATTAAACTCAACACCAAAGAAACAAACAATCCAATCATGAAATGGGCAAAAGACATGAAGAGAAATCTCACAGAGGAAGACATGGACATGGCCAACATGCACATGAGAAAATGCTCTGCATCACTTGCCATCAGGGAAATACAAATCAAAACCACAATGAGATACCACCTCACACCAGTGAGAATGGGGAAAATTAACAAGGCAGGAAACAACAAATGTTGGAGAGGATGCGGAGAAAAGGGAACCCTCTTACACTGTTGGTGGGAATGTGAACTGGTGCAGCCACTCTGGAAAACTGTGTGGAGGTTCCTCAAAGAGTTAAAAATAGACCTGCCCTACGACCCAGCAATTGCACTGTTGGGGATTTACCCCAAAGATTCAGATGCAATGAAACGTCGGGACACCTGCACCCCGATGTTTCTATCAGCAATGGCCACAATAGCCAAACTGTGGAAGGAGCCTCGGTGTCCATCGCGAAAGATGAATGGATAAAGAAGATGTGGTTTATGTATACAATGGAATATTACTCAGCAATTAGAAACGACAAATACCCACCATTTGCTTCAACGTGGATGGACCTGGAGGGTATTATGCTGAGTGAAATAAGTCAATTGGAGAAGGACAAACAGTGTATGTTCTCATTCATTTGGGGAATATGAATAATAGTGAAAGGGAATATAAAGGAAGGGAAAAGAAATGTTGGGAAATATCAGGAAGGGAGACAGAACATAAAGACTCCTAACTCGGGGAAACGAACTAGGGGTGGTGGAAGGGGAGGAGGGCGGGTGTTGGAGGGGAATGGGTGACGGGCACTGAGGTGGACACTTGACGGGATGAGCACTGGGTGTTTTTCTGTATGTTGGTAAATTAAACACCAATAAAAGTTAATTAAAAAAAAAAAAAAAAAAAGAAACCCCTCATTGCTAGAGTCAATGGAAAAGAAGCATAGTTCAATCATCAACCCCAATTTGAAAGACTCAGTATATTTTCTTACACACTGACTGAATTTATCCATAGTTCACTGGAAATGAGATTTATCCTGTAAAGGATGCTAATGACTGTGGAAGGTTTCCATTCACATACTCACGAAGTCTTAACAATACCTGTACTAGAACCCTATCTTCCCGCTGCATTACACTTTACCAAGTAAAACCATCAGTGCATCAGTGATTGGTTTTCACAAGGAGTGTTGTAAAACAGTCTTTTATACATAAGCTTGTAGCACACACATGTCGGTCACCTCCTCAGTATCTAAGCCCCATTTCTCTCAGCAGACTTGGCAAATTCCCTTGACCTTGCCCCTAGCCTTTTGAGTCACAGGTTCAGGAGGGCACACTGCTTAACCCAGATAGTAAATTCTATACTCTGAGTTGCAAACTTTGGTTTGGGAATGATTATAAGCCAATGATCCATAAAGAAGGCATCTGCCGGGGCTCTCAGGAGAGCAATATTCCTCCTTTATTTTTTTTTTAGGGGAAACTTCTCTTCTCTGGACTTCACTATGAAGTTATGAAATCTGACCTCTGTGTATCACCATGTGGGAAGCTGACCTGGGTATTATGCCTACAGACAGGGCGTACACAGCTAAAGAATCACAGAGAAACAAAGCCAAAGTCAGGATGACATTGAGAACATTCAAATCAAACTGTGTCAAAGTCCGTAAAATCACTTACTTTGTAGGTACTTAAGTCAAATTATTTTTATTGTTTATATTATCAAGAAATAATTCTTGATCAAAGAAATAATTTTTCCCCAGCAACCAACTGATGGTACTCCAGAATTCTAGAATATTCTACCTACAAAAAACATATTAAATTTGTGGTTGTGGAGGATGGGCTGGTGGTGGTAAGGTCAGCAATCTGCATAGATACTAAGGTAAAAAAGATTTGGTTAATTCCCTTTGAACAAAAAGAAAATAATAGCAACAATTTTTTAAACATATCTACATGACAATCTCTGGAGAAAAGGCATGCTGAAATTATATATATATATATATATATATATATATATACACATACATAGATACATGTTTATATAGGTATAAAAATTGGTACAAACTGTTTCATGACAATAATTAATTGTTTAGTACAAAACAAAACACTATTTATATTTAGACTTTCTATTTTGATCTACACATCACACACCAGAACAGATGTGAAAGTGTGCATAATTTGCAAGTGTATTTGCCAAGAAAACATAATTGATATCTTACAACTGCCTATATGCTTTTTCTATCTGATATTCTACAACATTAGATATCCCTATAGAAAAGGTTTCTTTGAAAAAATAAGCAGAACATGTTAAAAACAGTTAAAGGAATTTGACAAATAGTTACTTAAAACTACTAAGCCACCTACAGCAGCAATCTGCTTTCTATAAGGTCTGGTGATAGGGGAAGCTGTCAAACACATGTTCAGGAGACACACAGGCCACGTGCTAAGCCATCATCATTTTTACTGTTTTCACTTGCTGTTGCCTGTTCTGGTGGTCACATGTTATTTTTTTAATTGAAAAACACGCTATTAGACCCAAATGTTTTAGTGCTATTTTGCTTCATATTTAGCAAGTACTGGTGAGTATCTTTATGAAATATTCCTTTTTATTTTATGTAGAATGTTCAAAACCATAGAACATCATTGCTCTAATAGTTTTAAAATTCCTTCAAATTAAAAATATTTTATTCAATTTTATTTTTAGCTTTGTATTTCATGTATAACTACATTCTACTTTAAGGAGCTGATCTAGATTTTTTATTCAGTCTTCTCCACAGGTTTTCATAGAATAGGAGATGGACATGCCTTGGGCCACCTGTTTGTTTTGTTTTCTCATGTAATTCTTCTGAAGTGCAACTTTATGTTTATGGTTTAAAAATACTCATTTTGGGATGCCTGGGTGGCTCAGCGGTTTGCCGCCTGCCTTCAGCCCAGGGTAAGATACTGAAGACCCGGGATCAAGTCCCACATAGGGCTCCCTGCATGGAGCCTGCTTCTCTCTCTCTCTGCCTCTCTCTGTATCTCTCATGAATAAATAAATAAAATCTTAAAAAAAAATACTCCTCCTATTTTTTTTTAAAAAAAATACTCCTATTTATTTGAACAAATAAATTCCAACTCCATTTTAAGAGAAAGAATTTGATTTTACATCTATGCCTAATTGAAAAACTTGTTTTCTTTGAAAAATGGGTGATTAAAAGTACAGAAATAGCAAAGATTAACTTCTCCCAAGATTTCACTTGACGTTTTTTATTTTCTCTTTTGTCAGAAGAGCAGGGGAGGTATTCTATCCCTCATTAATCTTTCTTGGATTACCTTCCAAGTCCCTTTGCCTGGACCTTCTCAAGGCAGCCTGTTAGCTGGAAACAAATCATGAATTTATACCATTTATAGGCATTTTTACTTTTGGGTCTCTAATCAGCTATATAGTTAGTGAGATAATGACTTCTGACTCAGTAAGAACTATTTTTTACTTCTTTTCTGGAATTAAACTAATTCAAAACTCCAACAATTTCCCCCCTATCTCTCTAAAATTTATTTCACTGGACCGAGTTGGAAGGCCATCATTCTGGTTGATAGGTTGATAACACACCCTCTCTCTCCATGAAGCCAGATACTAAAACAATTGAGCTCACTCTGTGAGAAGAGCACTATACCAGAACTAATAGTTTTTAAAAATTCATTTCTGATTTGGCAAAGGCTGTTTATGTCTGTGCACTTGGCTTGATAGATAGGGTGACTCTAGATCTATGAAGGGTCTATAGCTAAGCCATGCTCCTTGTGAGGTACCACTCCACTGAATCACCCTATTTCACTTATTCTCAGCACTAAGAATTCTTTAAGGATTTGCATGCACTGAGGACTATTCTGTCTTTAATGATGTTTAGACTCAATGAGTTTGCCCTTCCAGAAACCTGCTAAACACAGTGCACTCAAGGATATGTGAAAATAAATAAATAAATACATACATACATAAATACATAAATAAGTCTAAAATCTGAAAAAACTGAAAATAATTGTTCAAAACCTTAGTGGCTATTAGCACACTAAAGGCTACTCATGGGATTAATTTCCCGTAAAAGGCTGATGTCAATGATAAGTAAAACTGCCTGTTCTGAACCCATGTGAACTTTCTAATGTAAAAATCTATAAGATGGACATTAAAGTGCAAGTAGTTTGCAAGCCCTGAGAAATTGTATTAATCATTTTTTTTCTATGACAGATCACAAGTAAGTGTAGTCAGAAAATAGATACAGAACACAGAACAGGAGAAAGTTGACATTTTATTAACAACTCCATTAAAATAAATGAGCTCACAGCCAAGCAAAAATCAAGAATCAATAAGTGTTTTAAATTAAGCACTTGACACATTAGAAAGGAATGTACACTTCAGAACACTGAAGGAATCAGTGACCATTCCTTCAAATATGATTCCAAACTATTGGATCCGTTATATGAAAGGTACAAATAAATTTCCCCCAAATTAAAGATGACCATTCCTAAAGTATAGGAATCACGTCATCCAGAAAGAAGGAAAAATAATCTGTAAGAAAATTAATACAGAATGAACTTTAATTCACATCAGAAATTTGTTTTCTAATGCTTATTGATAAGCATTGATACTTTGTCAGTGACTTAAATTCAAGGATAGCAAAACCTGCCATAGATAAAATAATTAACAAAAATAACTTCCACTCTGCAGGCACATACATACACAAAAACCAAAATTGATTTCCCACTTCCTTCAAATCTAGTTTCAATCTTCTCATGAAAAGACTTGCTTCCTCCTTCCAGAGAATCTTAATGATTGGCACAATGACTGTTATTCCTAATATTCAATTATTGAATAAGACCACAGAAACTGGATTTGGAGAATTATTTCTTGGATGCTCGCACACGTTTTCTTTTCTGCCTTACTCACTCTACTTTGCAAAGTTCCCTGGCTCATCATTCATGCATTAAGGGCACTTATAACAAGAACATCTACACAGCTACAGTGCTAAGTTCTTTACATATACTGTATTAAATCATGATCTTGCCACTATCCTCTCTCTTGCAAAAAAGAGAAAGAAAAATCATGCACATACATGCAAACTATACAGGACTATAATTAGTCTTTATAGGTGAGAAAAATGAGGTGTAGAGATTTTGATAATTTGACTAAAGCAACAAAGACAGTAATGAGAGGAGCTCAAGATTAAAATGGGATTTTAGGAACTCCAAAATGTTACAACCATTCTTCAAATACCTCCAAATTTAAGAAAAGCAAGGAGTGTCTGGCTGGCTTGGTCAGCGGACTATGTGGCTCTTGATCTTGAGGTTGGGCGTTAGAATCCCACACTGGGTGGAGATTACTTAAGAATAAAATCTTTCGGGATCCCTGGGTGGCGCAGTGGTTTGGCGCCTGCCTTTGGCCCAGGGCGCGATCCTGGAGACCCGGGATCGAATCCCACGTCGGGCTCCCGGTGCATGGAGCCTGCTTCTCCCTCTGCCTGTGTCTCTGCCTCTCTCTCTATCTCTGTGTGACTATCATAAATAAATAAAAAATTTAAAAAAAAAAGAATAAAATCTTTCAAGAAATTGATAAACCTCTCCTTCCAATTCTTAATATTGTAGACCCTGAATAAATCTTCAGTGGGAACACACTCTCTCTTTTCATTCCCTTCTTATTTTAAATATTCTAAACTAAAATAAACACATGAACTAATATAAGGTCATGGTCAGAAGCCTTTGCATTGCCATTTCTTTCTATAGACAAGTAAATTATTTTCTTTTGCGGTATAAATGTTTATCTTTAAGATGTTAAATAGATTAATAAAAAAGCTTGATGTTGTCTTCCCATATTTGAATGCCCCAAATATGTTAATATGTGTATATACATATACATATGTAAACATATATATGTGTACACACAGTTAAATGCTATATTTAATTGTAACGAGAAGTGCTATATTCAGGGGCACCTGCGTGGCTCAGCAGATGAGCTTCTGCCTTTGGCCCCAGTCATGATCCCGGGGTCCTGGGATCGAGTTCTGCATCAGGCTTCTCCCTCTGCCTATGTCTCTGCCTCTCTCTCTCTCTCTCTGTGTCTTTCATGAATAAATAAATAAAATCTTAAAAAAAAAAGAAATGCTATATTCACAGTTGGATATGTTCACTAAAGAAATTGTCTTCTCTTTCTGCTTTAATTTTAAATGTGCAATTTTGAGCAATGTCACTGATGTTTGATAAAGGAGAATATTTAGAATCATAAAGTTTAAACAGTCCAGAAGAAGTGAATGAGGTAACAAATAAGTAGTGAGATGACAATTCTAAATTTCATATTTTATCAATTACAAGGACTAAGATCTACAACAATATCATAGGTATTTCCTGCAAGTGGAATGAAATTGATACTTATTGTTAACTATTATGTTCAGAAATTTATCCCTGGCTTACAGTATTTCCAAAACCCATTATTCTTATACAGTACTTCCATAACTAGGTTGTATTCATTAAGATGCCAGAATTTCAATTTCCAAAAGAGATTGACACTTTCGGGCAATCTTCACAATTTCAGAGGCAATTCAATCTATTTTGATTTAAAATTGATTAGCATCCTTGGAAATAATGCGTAGCGAATTGCTGAGCTAATCAAGGTAAATGGAGCCATGCATTAAACATTCAAGAATGTTATTCAATCACAAAATAACCCACATTTTCAAGCTCCAAATCAACAAATTAAAGCTGCCCTTTGAAAAGCTTAATTTCATTGGCTCATCAGTATTGTTGTGTACATTATATAGTTATCAAACACTAACAACAGCCTCCTGAAATAGGAAACAGCCTGTCCTCCCTATGTGGGCATGCCAATTAAGCAAAGGCCAAGGAGGACAAAAAAAAAAAAATGATGAAAATATAATCAAGTCTATTTATCTTGCTCATTGAGTTTTGAAATGACAAAGCACTCCAAAATTACACAATTTTATTAAAGTAAAACCTACATTCATCAGAATCAACAAAATCATTTTGGACATACAATAGGGGGTTAACACAAACAATGAGGGAATATAATTTAATTGATACTGACCCTAAATTATCAGCTATTATTTTAACTTTTTAAATATTTGAAGTATTAGAAAAGGCCCTTAGGTTAGTACAGTTTTAGCATAATCTCCTATTTGCAGTGGAAAATGAAGATGATAGAGACTAAAATGGGAACACACAAAGGTTACATCTGTAATTAGGCCACAGAATTGTCAGATGCTCTGGACCAAGGTTCCCCTGAACTTAGAGGGAAGACTATGGGAAAGTCTCATTTAGAAGGAAGGGAAAGGCAAGAGCCCTTTGCTCTGATCTCCAGACACCCTGTCACTGGGGCTGCATCCCACAGGAATTCCTAGTTTGTATGTCTTCTGCACGCGGGCGTATGGCTGGCCCATGCATAGGTTCATTAAGCCTTCAGCACATGATTCCAACAAAAGGACATCTCCATTTTTATTTTGCTATCTATCATATCAAAGGCTGCCTTTGCCTTAGTTTGTGACTGAAACAAAATATCCCTATTTCTTTCTTTAGCAGTTTACAAGTTGAAAGGTGTATCAAATGGGAACACAATGTCACAGTTGAAACATTTATTTTCCCCAGAAAACAATCTTCAGGCAGTGGAACGGACAATATTTTTCAGTAATGCTTGAGGGCAAATCAAGGACAGATAAAAAAAGCCCTAAAGCATGTGATATTTCCAACCTATTTTCCCCTTCTAGTTAAAAAGGTGCTTTTAAAACATAAAATATGTTTTCTACTATGAAGATAGCTTTAAAAACAGAATTTGGTATGAAATGTTTTTGAAGATATGTGTCATTCTCTTTTTAGACTACAGTGTAAGCCAACCACTCAGCCTGGGTTATTAAAATGATAGGATCAAAGACCCTCAATCCCATTAGACTTAGGAGAAAATATTTGGGGTTGAAAACAATTGCAGTGTCTTTTGATTTAACAGCACAGAAAATGCATTTAAAAATTATTATTAATAACATCTTTCTTCTACCATTACCTAAGGACATAGTTGATCACTTCATGACAGAGAACTGGAACCATTGCATTAACAACTGACACAGAAACTAGGGACTGTTGAAAATACACAAGATGGTTCAACAACACTGAGGCTTCAAGCATGCCTTCTAGAGCATTGAAGCAATAGTATGCTAAAATCATCTGGTTGTCCTGAAAAGGGTTATATTTATAGCAGTTGTGTTCAATTTGACAAACAGTATGTAATCTCCTCTGTAAAAAGGAATAAAATACCCATTTAGTGGAGATGAATTATTCTTTTACACTATTCAGCTCCATTTTGATAATATATGCCCCGTCTTCCCTTGTACTAAGTTATATTATAGTGACCTGAATAAGTTATAAACTCTCCAGAATTGGCTTTTCTCAATGTGCCACGATCAAGATGATGCCAGGGACTGGGTCTTATGTCTCTTGGTAGCTCCTCTGTCTGTGATAGGGCCTTACATGATGTGGATAGTCAATAACATCTGCCGAGTTAATGATTAAATGAACAGCTTCTTAAATCAGTTGCAGTCATGAAAATACAACCATCATTCACCAGAATGCACGTTATAGAATTATTTAACCTTGGAGTTACCAAGAGTCTTACAGGAGAGCACATTAAACTCACACTCAGTTTAAGAATACCTTCTTCCCCTCTGAAGCTGGGTCATCTAAATCTCGGTTTAACAATCTCAATGATTGAGAGTTCACTGTTCCATTTTCATTCAGGTCTATTTATTACTCTTCTCTGTTAAGTCAAAAACTGCTTCATCTCTTTTTTTTTTTTTTTCAAAAAAAGAATTTATTTATTAGAGACAGAAAGAGAGAGGGGGAGAGAGACAGAAAGAAAGAGCATGAGTGTAGGAGAGGGGAGGGACATAGGGAGAGGGAGAAGCAGACTCCCCACTGAGTGATAATCCCAGGAGCCCGAGATCACGACCTGAGCCCAAGGCAGACACTTAGTCACCCTGAAACTCCACAAACTGCTTCATTTCAACTTGCATCCTAGCTCTGTCCCCTGGATAACACAGAATAAGTAAATTGCCTTTTCAGCCTGACAACACTTCAAATTTTTTAAGACTACCAAAATCGTCTTTCTTACTCCTTTCTGGTTTTAACATTCCTATCTCTCTCACCTTTTTATTATTTTCTCTCCTCCAGGTCCAGTCTCTACGTCTTTTATGATTTCTGAACAGTTGCCATATTCACTTGGCACTGGATACACTCCAGTTTTTCAATCACTTATAAATGTGGAGCTCAAAAATGAACAAAATTAAAATGTAGTTTCACTGCTTTTAAGAAGTTCTCTTCTTGGGACACCTAGGTAGCTCAGAGGTTGGGTGCCTGCCTTCAGTTCAGGTCATGATCCTGCGGTCCCGGGATCGAGTCCTGCATCGGGCTCCCTGCGAGGAGCCTGCTTCTCCCTCTGCCTGTGTCTCTGCCTCTCTCTCTTAGTCTGTGTCTCTCATGCATAAATAAATAAGTCGTTAAAAAAAAAAAAGAAGTCTCTTCTTCATTTGCAGTTTTAAAACAATGCATCTAGGTGTGGTTTTTCATTGTATCTACCCCTTGGAGTTTGAGGATTTTTGGATCTGTGTCTTAATCTGTGTCTTCACAGCTTACTTCATGAAACATGCAGAACATGACCTTCCTCAAGGAACTCATTGGCTGCCTCATTGCCTTAATGTTTATGTTTTACTAAAGACTAAAAGTAACCTTACCTTAACAGCAGCTAGCCCCTCAGGGTCCTGAAAACCTTGCTTCCAAATTCCCTAGAGACTTCCACTGTCCCTAACCCCCACTAATTAAAAAGTATATAATCAGTCACTCCTCACAACCCCAGGGGAGCTCTTTCTACCCATGGGTCCTGCCTTATGCTATAATGAAATCACCTCTTTCCACCAAAAATGTCTGAAGAATTCTTTCTTGGCCATTTACTCGCAAACCCCAAAACTTCCAAATATCATCACATATCACATATGTTTTTATATTCTTCCTCATTTCCCCTCTGGGATCTTAACTAGATATTTCTCGTCATTTATCTTTCACTTCATTAATCCCATCTTCTGACATTTCAAATTTGCTATTAATCCATCCACCGAATCCTTAATTCTTATGCACTACATCTTTCAGATTCTAGGACTCTGGGAAATTTCACATTTTTTCCCTTTATTTTCGTGAACCTATTGATCATAGTTATTTAGAGATCCCTATATGATAACTCCAATATCTAAATCATCTTTTGGGACTCTGTCTACAGAAATTTGTTTTCACTTTCGGCGATCTGAACTTGTTTTTGCACGTGCCAGCTAACTTTAAATATATATATAAAATATTGTAAAGGCTCAAGGATGGCACAATTTCCGGAGAGTATTATTTTATTCTGAAAGGCCAGAAGAATCCTGGCATGTCCATCTAAGTGTGGGTTTGGGGTTTTGTTGAGCTTGACCTTTTTTCCAGTTTGTCTTCATTCTTAGGTCATAGTACTTCTAGGATCAAGACTGCAAGCCTGTGGAATTTACAAAGGCTGCTCCACTTTCTTGGGTCCTAACCTCACTGTTTTCTCCCTAAGACCACCAGGCTGTCAATATCCCTATGAAACTCTCTGGTCTCCTGGGAACAGATTTATCCTTGATTTCTAGGAGCTTCACCCTACAAATATATAGCTTAAAAACTGAAAATGCATTCAGTGGAAACCACAAACATCATTTCAGTTCAGTTTTCAGAGATCGCTTTCTTGTGTCAAGTCCTATTTTTCTGGTAGCCCTGAAAGCTAGATTCTCCCTCTAGACCAGCAGATCTGTTACAATTCTTTGGCTGGGGCTTGCTCCTTGGTCTCTCTTCTCTTTACTGAAAATTTACAGGTTCTGTGAGAGAGAAAAGTAGGATGATTGTTGGGATCATCATGATGGTCTCCCTTCTCTAGAATGTTGGCCCAAGTCCTATCTGCTTTGGGTTTTTACTCATGTCTTCAAGATTTTAATGTTATTTTAATTGTGCAGCATGCAATGAGGTTATCATAGTTTGAAAATGTGTAATGAACATTTACTAAATCCTAAGCATTGCAATGAACAATCTACAAAGATGATTACAATATGGAGCCCACCCACTCTTCATTTTGTTTAACAGAGAGAGCAAGGTTAAGTGTGTGAGGCGACTGTTGGTGAGTCCAGAAAAACATTTATTCTTGAGCAGATTCTCTTTTTTGTTTGTTTCTAATTAGAAATAATTTTAGTTTTTCTTTCTGATAAAATGGTGATTCATATTCATTGTGAAAGTATCAGAAAAATGAATAAAACTAGGAAAAAGAAACTAGAAATCACCTCTTAATTCCCACTAGGAGATAGGCATTGTTTTGTCCTCTACACACCAAGACTCTTACAGCTAGATGCATGGAAAGAACAAAAGGAGGGACAGAAGGAAAAGAGAAAGAAAGGGTAGGAGGTATGGAAGGAAGAAAAGAGCAGCCAAAAGCACAGAGGATGTGCTGAACATACAATGGAGAGGAGTATCTTTGAAGCACAAGTGCATGAGAAACTCAGGGAAGAATCTTGGGAAACCCTGGGGAGTGGTGAAGGTGAAGTAGATAGAGAAGACTATGAAGGTGCTTGGTGAGCAAGAGGACAGTAATTTCAGGAAAGAGGACATGAGCAGAAGACTCCAGCATAGCAACAACTGCTGACAAATACCCTCTGTATTTGACCCTCAAAAATGCCAATGTTAGGCTTAAATGGAAATACTTTGAGCAGGGCAGTGGTGGCAAAGCTAGATTGGAGAAAAGTAAGAAGAAATGAGACAGGAGAAATAAAAGACATCAACCATTGATGATTCCCCTTCTAATTTGGACCTGAGAAAAAGGAAAGAGATCAAAGCAGTGGGTAAAAGCCCAAACACTTCTTTACTTCTCACTCTGGAGAGAGAGACTTGGGCATGTTTAAAGATTGAAAACAAGGAACAATCAGAAGGCAGAAACTGAAAATGAATGAGAGAGAGCACAAAGCTCACCAAATAAGATCCTTTCTTTGGATGTTATAATAGAGAACATGATTCTCTCTTTTTGTTTTGTTTTATTTTGGTATACACATTTCAGAGCAGGTGCACATCAAACTTATCACTAAATAAAACCACATCTTTTTCAGAAGAACTGCTACTAAATCAGGCCTTTCCCCATCTGTCTGTGCCTAAGTAGGTTCACATTCTTTCTCTTGTAACTAGACACAGCATTGCTAAATACCATCTTGCCCGACTAGTACTTTCATTCAAGAAATATTTCATCAGTGCTTCCTAGAAGCAGAGCATGATGCTTAGCATGCAGAATATAGTAGTGAACAAAATGGACACATTCCTGCCCTTCTAGCGCTTATAGAATGGCATATGTTCCCATTAGACCACCATATTGAGCAATGTCCAAAATATGGAAGCTCTTGAGTCACTGACTGTGGAAACCAGTAGCAACTTTCCATCTTCCAATTATAGAAAGAAGTTATGGTCTCTTCTGTCATTGCCTGAAAGTAGGTTTTCAGCAGATGTTTAGGTAATAAGACTAGAAAAATAAAATCATAGTTATTATTCAGTGACACAAATGCCTAAAACATTACAATTACAGATTTTTTAAATGATTTTTGCAATAGAAATGTTCAATTAGGAAAAAAAAAAAAAGAAATGTTCAATTAGGAAAAAAAAAAAAAGAAATGTTCAATTAGGTTAATATCTATTTTCTCTCAAATGCATTAGTTTTTAGACTGAACTGGCCAAATCAAATAATGCTCTTATAATTTTACCCAGCTTAAAATAAAATGCTCTTTTTGCATCTAATGGGAAAGCTTATGAAGAAGGATTACCAATAGCTTTTATTTTGTAAAACAACCTTTCTACCACACAGAGAAAATAATCTATCTAAACATCCATTCTTGGGGACAAACTATGTGTGTTCCGTGAAAAAGTTTTAGAAAGGATTCTGAGCAAGGGGCAGTTAGCATTACCTCCTTTAAAATCAGCGATAACAAACTGTATCAGAAACACAGCTATTACTGTACAGCGATAGAGTCCCTCGTGGATAATCATTCCAGAAAAACTACAAATCGGACAAAAATATGAACTCCATACTTTCTTAGAAAATCTTTAAGTTTTCTTTTTTAAAAAAATATTTTATTTATTTATTCATGAGAGAGGCAGAGACATAGGAAGAGGGAGAAGTAGGTCCCAGCAGGAAACCCGATGTGAGACTATATCCCAGGACCCCAGTCATGACCTGAGCCAAAGGCAGGCGCCCAATCACTGAGTCACCCAGGTGCCTCCTTTCTTAGAAAATCTACCATGAATATTTATTATTTACATTTTTTAAAGATGTTTAATTAATAAAAAATTATTTTTCTAAAGGTAAAATGGAAAATGTTATTCCTCCTTTTCATTATTTCCGTACTTTTAGTGACCTTCAACAAAGAGCTCTATTTCAGCATTCTGAACTCCTAACCTGAATTTCTGAATTCTTCTCTTTCATGAAAAATATTGAGAATGGTCAAGGAGAGCTACATTTAGAAGGGCAATCTTTTTTGGCAGTTAAGAGTCATTTCTTATATTTAACTAAATATTGTCATACAAGATGCAGGTGGAGACTTTTCTATTTTGAAAATCTTGTCATGAAAAACAATTGTACAGGGGTATCTGGGTGGCTCAGTCAGTTAAGCATCCCTGCTCAGAGGGGAGACTGCTTCTCCCTCTGCCCCTCCCCTTGCTCCTGCTTGTGTGCTATCTCTCTCAAATAAATAAATAAATAAAAATCTTAAAAAAAATTGTACAGTTGCACAGAAGTTGCAGGGTATGTATGGCTATAACAGACAATTCCAAGCATCTCTCATACATGTTATGTGAACCATATTTTCCAAATTCAAGCTAACTTGAATTTTTGCTGCTTAGAAATTTGGAGCAGCAGTCAGAATGATAGTTAAAATAAAACAGAGTAATTTTCTTATAGCATTCACCTTAAAGGTTTCCTTATCCAAGTTATGTTAATTAAGCCCATGTAATCCATATTCTATCAAGTTTCCAGGCTAAAATTAATTTTGCAAAGGAGGTTAAAAAAATGCCCAGGAAATTTACACTGAATTCCAGGGTAGAATATGCCACTCTCAGAGTTTGATACCTCTCTTTTAGCAAAACTTCAAATATGATCACTTTCAAAATGATACAAGATGTATAATCACAAAATGTGTACCTGTTACACTGTCCTTCAAAGGCAGTATGAACAAAGACTCCTATTAGAAGACAAAGGGAAGTATCTGAACTATTTTTTGCTGCCTTTGGATAAAAACAATACTATGAGATGTGTGACCTAACCTATCTGAGCTTCAGTCCCTTGCTTATAAAAAGTGCATTATAATACACCTTCTAAAACAGTTATGAGGATTAAATGAATTAATGTATAGGAAGCGTTTACAACAGTGCTGAGGACACAGTATGCCTAGTGTTGTTATTCTAAGGCATTAAACTAAGCAGTATTGCTTCATCTTACTGTGACACTGGGGAGCTTATACATAAGACACGTTGGTAAAGATTTGTCAAATGTTGATGGCACCACTGAACTTATTTACCCTTTGAAATTAAGGAAATAATGGTTTCCTATCTGTGGTACTTATCTCCATCTAGGTAAAAACCATTTAGGTTTGAAGTTAAATACCCCAGGTGGTTCAGAAAATTGTGTGCATAAATATTCAGAAGAATGAAATATCAAGGGAGATAGATCCTGAAAGTGATTTTTTGAAGACAAGGCCAGCACATATAGTTCTATGATCAAAATAGGTGTTGTAGAAAATTGACCACTTTATGGGTTATTCAATACAAATCACCCTTTCTGGAATCTGTAGGACATGGAGGTTGGGGAAGAGAGCTGGTGATTTCAAGGCTGTGAAGCCTTTCACATAATTTGAGGCTAACAGTGCACAATGAGTGAGGAGGAGCTATAGAAGCCTATACTGTACCTCACCCAGCAGCCTCTGACTCTGACACACTTAGGATTGATTACAGGTCCCTCTGCACTGATTTGAAGGCAAAGAAGATCATCCAGTTTTTATCCAAGTCAATTACTACTACAGCTATAGTTTTAAAGAAATGCATTAGGTCTATTCCTTTAACTGGCATTATAATGTTCAGTTTTACCAGGAAATGAAAACTTCCTTCCTTGAATTTTATAACTTTGACAGTTCCTGACTTTGGTCTTCTTTCCCTCCTTCTTTTTATTGCCTTCATGGTCTTCTCACCCTCCAGTTTTGCCTTAGCAGTGAAGTCCCCTCTCGAAGTCTACCGCATTTTACTGTTTCTTTTCTATGAGTTCATCTCTAATGAATTTAAGCATCATCCTAATTGTTACCCACAAATCCTTATCTCTAGCCCTGCCATCATCCCTACTCCAGTCCTATATTTCCAGGGACTGGCAGAGCAAATGTTCTTTAGTATGTTTCTACTACATCTCCATGCACCGTCCCATTAGAATTAATTTGTACTTTCCAGGGGTGCTCTCTTCTTCTACTTTCCTGATATTAAGCTCTTATCTACTATTTATACCTCTGAATATATTTTCTTTCTGAGAGTTAAGATTTTTTCTCTTGCCAGTAACAGTAGAACCAATCCAAAATCATTTTACTAAGTGAATTCACTGGCTCAAGCAAATTATTTGATTTGGTCTGAGGTTTTATCCAGTGCCTCAAGCAATGTTATCAAGGATCTTATTTCACTGCACTTCCCTGTTCCATCTTTCACAGAATGAGTTACATCAGAGCCTTCATACTGTGGCTACTAAAGCAACATCACACCCTTCCTCATGGTAGCAATGTGGCTGCATTAGCTGTAAGTCCCCAATTCCCACATCACACTCCCCACAACAGAATTTTGCATCCTTTTTTGACAGCCTCCACACAAATCCTAGGATTATTTCTCTCTTGGTTTGATTTAGGTCACATGTATACCCCCTAAATCAATCACTGAGATCAGAGATGGGTCTACTAAGTCAGAAGCAGCTTCAAGTTTTCCCACAACACAAGGCTTAGAATGGAAACAGATGAAGCCTTCAAAGGAAAATCTGGATACTGTGTTGAAAGAAATGGAAACAGGTACTGGGAAAAAAGACAACACATGTCTGAGACGTACCAATCAGATTAAAAACTCTGAACATAGGTCATGTATAAACCCTAACCTTCCCTCCTATAAACTTCTCCTGCATTCCCACAATATTCAATACTGCAGAGCATCCATTACTTGATTCTTAATACATATGCCGGGATTTACTGGATCGAACAATATCCAACCTATAGATATGTTTGGAGCAAATGGTTTATGTAAATCCATCTAGGACTAGGTTAGATGCTTGGGGGAACAAGAGAACTGAAGAGTGTATGTCTGTCCATCCATCTTTTCCACCTCCAGAAACACAGGAAGGATGTTCAAAACACAATTGGACACCTAGAATATAATTTGAAAACAGTATATACTATCATGCCTGTGTTCTAATTTGGAATTTTGAGAATTATGACCTCATTACATTGCCTATGCCCTGATACCCACTGTATCACTTCCATATATTTTAAATACATACATGTATCCTTAGTATATGTGTCCTTAGTAGACAGTACACATATTTAGAAGAATAAATCATGTATTATTGGTTATTTTATTAGCTCTAGAGTTCAGCAGGAAGACACGGTGTATAATCAGTCCCAAATACCCATTTGTTAAGTAATAATTATTATTCTATTCTTTAAATTAGTAAAGACAAAAAGCAAAGAGTACCATTTGACATTGTATTAATCATAGTAAATATAGCTGAAATGGTCAAAAATCTTGATCCCTGGGAGATACTCTTTGTATTTCACAAGAGGTCCTAGTTTAAGCCGCCTAATCTTATACCATAATAATCAAATGGGTGTGGATATGCCTAGAGAGCTTCATGGAACTGAGAAAATAGGGAAAAAATATCTTATGAATGGAGATGTGAGGTTCAGAAGAGTTTCAAGGGCAGTGAGACAGTGCTAAAGAGTTTGGAGTGCTTTAAACTGGGGAAAACATCCTGTTTCTGTGATTGATCTACAGTCCACTCTTCATGAATTCACACATAAATCCCAAAGTGCAGGTGCAGGTGACTGGGAGGCTGGTGGCTTCAATAAAAAAGCAAGTGACAATGAAAAGGGCTGACTTTGGGTTCTACAGCTTTGGCAAGAACAAACACAGCAGTTTCCTAGGCACAGGCTGTCTTGGTTAGAACACTGGCTCTCTGAACCAGGTCTCTGGACTTTTAGAGAATGTATTGGGCACCAAAAGCAGGAAAGGCAGAAAATGTCAGACAACAACATATGACAGATTAGAGGACTGCACTGAAGCACATCATGTAGAATCTCCCCAGGAACTCCCAAACTATCTGGAGAGAAATTGAAGTGCCTGGATGTCTCACGGATAAGTTTGGAGAGAGCTCAAGGAACACAATATTGCTGTTCTTATGGTAGCCCTTTGTGAATGCCACTCAGGTAAGAACTAGGGAAACACAGCTTGTGTCTCCAAATTAGAAACTGAGTTGTGAAAAGTCATGTGCCAGATAACCATATGAATATGACAACATGTTTTTCAGTGTTGTTTCTTTAGAATCTATTTGTCATCATCAGAATTACCAGGTATTGTCTATTGATTCAGGCTATATTTTAGGCTATGTCTAGCAAAATGAAAAAAAAAATTAAAAAGTAGTCATATAAACTCCATTTATATCACTTACACAATTTCTTTCATATAATAGGATACGCTAAAACTAGACCTTCTTATTCCTGAAGACTTGACAACTAGTGTACCTTGTATGTGTGTTCTTTTTTCTCTTTCTCTATATATTATAATGGTTTCACGTCTTTGAAAATCTTTCTGGCTGGGGAAAGAATGACCCTTCTTGGGCTAGCCATTTCTTAGAAACAGCAAAGGCTGAGCCAGGAGCATGCCTTCCATATGCAAGGTAATTCAGAGCCATATCTCCTCTACCTGACCACTGAATCCCAGGAGACAGTATTCTTGTTCCTTAATCATCTCAGGGCCAGGAACCAGACAACATAGGACAGAGGGAAGGATCAGGGTCTATAGTTTAATCTACCACAAAAACATAGTCAAATGAATGAAAATTACCAAGTAAAAGGTATACAAATGTTGCTCTACACTA
Organism: Vulpes lagopus; assembly: GCF_018345385.1. Lineage (NCBI taxonomy): Eukaryota > Metazoa > Chordata > Mammalia > Carnivora > Canidae > Vulpes > Vulpes lagopus. Next base: position 49,141,069 of record NC_054829.1, on the reverse strand, counting down.
AATGTGTTTCCCCCACCTGCACAAATTCATATGTTGAACTCTAATTCCCAATGTACAGTAATTAGAGGTGGAGCCTTTGTAAAGTGATTAGGTCATTAAGGGGTGGGTTTCATAAATAGTTTTAGTGTCTGATAAAACACACCCAAAGAGTTCCCATGCCCCTTTTGCCATCTGAGGACACAGCCAAAGACAAGCATCCATAAACCAGAAAGTGGGCCCTTACCAGACACCAAAATCTGCAGGCATCTTGATCTTGTTCCAGAAATGTGAAAAATAAATTTCTGTTGTTTAAAATTCACCCAGGGTGCCCTGGATGGCTCAGTGGGTTAACTGTCTGCCTTCAGCTCAGGTCATGATCACAGGGTCCTGGAACTAAGCCCACATTGGGCTCCTTGCTCAACAGGAAATCTACTTCTCCCTCTTCCTCTGCCCCTCCCCCTGCTTGTGCTCTCTCACTGGCTCACTCTCTTTCTCTCTCAAATAAATAAATAAATAAAATCTTTAAAAAAATAAAAATAAAATAAAATTCACCCAGTCTTCCGTATTTTGCCACAGTAGCCCCAAATGAACTAAAACATAGGTTTCTCCTCCAGCAGGTAGTCCAATATTTATAAAGCACAGTTATAACCTTGGGTGTTATATGCACAAATCTAATGTAAACATTAATCACACAAAGTAATAACTGTCTTACATATGTCTATTGTAAAGTATAAGGTTTCTGGGAGTTCTACATTTCTAGACCACGTGAGAGTTTCCAAGTGTTCTATTACTCAGTGAGATTTTACAAATACTCCATTGATTAATCACACTAGTCAATAATACCAGTTGAAACAGTGGAATAGAATAAATAGCAGAATACATCCATATCATTGTGAGATATAATTGAAAGTTGATTACAAAGTGAAAATCCTCCAGTAGACAAACCACGACTACTACTAATTTCTTTATAAGAAGTAAAATGCTTTTCTTTAAGCACCAACAATACTGACAGCTCAGTATGCTATTCCCTATATCTTGGCCATAATAGTATTTCGATAGTCTAATTTCTCTAAATATATGCTCTTGCCCCAAAGTTATTCATTGAACAAAGTAAAAACACATTCTTGCTCTTGCTATTTATTCATTAAGTTAAATATGGCACTAAAATCTAAGCATGTAATTAAAGCTTATAGACCACTTCATGAAAGAATGGCAGACTTAACTGGTTAAATCCACAGAGAAAAAAGACTAAAGAGAAGTGACTGAAATAATTTAAGGACTGCAGAATCTAGAAATGAAAGTTTCTTCAAACATGTAACCATAAAAAACTGCACCAATTGTTGACATAGAAGAGGGAAGCCTCTATGCAATTCAAGAATTAATCTGAAGAAGAAACCTGGGCCCTGTTATCCATTGATACCTTCTCTCTATAAAAAAATAAAAATAAAAATAAGCAAAACTTGTAACACTACTGAAATATGTCACATAACCGTTTAAATTCATCAGAGACAGATGGCTGATTTGACTAAACCAACCTTTGTTTACAATGGAACAGATCCATTGATCCTGTGCCAAAGAACTGCAATTTAAACTTCCCCCTATTTTGGCTACCACATTAATTCTAGGGTTCGCTGATTCTTAAAAGAACAGGATTAAGATTTCAACACACTCCTTCAGGATTAAAACAACTCAATGAGTTCATACTAATAAATATTTAGGAACCACACTTCCCAAGGATAACATAATGAATAATAACCATGTATAGCACAGGTGGGCAGTTTTATATTCTAATGTATTATTTATATGATAGGAAAAAATATTGTTAAATGAAAAGCACTGTTAACAGCACTGATGTTTAAAACAATACAGATTCAGATAAATAGGTCCTCTGTGTTTTTCTAATTGCAATTTAAATTACAATGTTAGACTGTTTTATGTACTAATTATTTAAAAGAGACAGTAGTTAAATAAAGATATGATATTCTGAGTCTGTGCTAGAATACGTTAACCATATGCAAATGTATGCCTTGGATACACATGGCTTATTGATGAAACAAAATTATTAGAAGCTTCTCCTGCACTTATGTTTCATTCAAGTTTGACTGATTGATTAGCATGGTATTTCAAATTTGTGAATCAATCTTTTTCTCCAATTAGCAGAATCTGGACCATAAATTGTCAATGTGTGTTGAGTAGCATCTAAGAAATTGACTTCTTTTTTTTTAAGATTTTATTTATTTATTCATGAGAGACACACACAGAGAGAGGCAGAGACACTGGCAAAGGGAGAAATGGGCTCCATGCAGGGGGCCCGATGCGGATCCCAGGACTCCAGGATCCTACCCTGAGCTGACAGCAGACGCTTGACTGCTGACCCACCCAGGCATCCCAGAAGTTGACTTCTTATTCAACTACCAGGTGGTTCAGTAAATTATTGTTCTAGAACAGTGAGTGGTACATCAAAAGGTCCAAGTGTTGTAAGTGGTCTCACAAATTACCTTTCTCACTGAAGTTTAGTGTTACACCATGTAAAGATGACAATGCAGTATCTCTAGACTAGGGTCCTTAATGGAAGGGGTGCTTGCACTTAAAATATCTCTAAGTCTTAGCAACGGGCATACTCGACCTTTCTATTACATTTCTACTCTGTCACCTCCATCATCATCTTATTATATCATGGTGAGATTCCCTCTCTCTCTCTCTCTCTCTCTCTCTCTCTCTCTCTCTCTCTCTCCCATAGAACTCTATGTTATTTGAAAGGTAAAAATTCCCTATCTACTCTGTGTGATTATCATAGTAATTACCATGTACTTATCCAGTGCCAGAACTTACTTGACACTCAATAAATACATAGTCGATTTTTAACCATACCAAGGGTTAGGGATACTGGCACCCCATGCAGTCAAAAATCTATGTATAATTTGACTCCCCAAAAGCTTATTAATAACCTACTGTTGGCCTTACTAATACTATTAGTCTATTAATACATAATTGGTATATTATATGTATTACATACCATACTCTTACAATAGAGAAAATATTATTAAGAAAACATAAAGAACAGAAACATATTTTTAGTATACACTATAAAAAAGCCATGTATAAGTGGATCCACACAGTTCAAGGGTCAACTGTATATTGAATAAATGGATCACTGTACATTTCAAAGCAAGTGACACAGTTGCTCTGCATATAAAAAATTGCTCAATAAATGTGCACGGTCTTGAATTAAACCACCTCTATCTATCCCTTATTAAATGCACAACATTTTGCTAGTCAAGAGTCCTTTGCATTTATGTCAGTTGCCTCTCTTACTCTACCTGTCATGCTAGTCTCACTCTTCACTTCTCTGATAACTACAACTCAAACAACACTTTGGCTGAGTTTTTCAACTTTATGCACCCTTGAGAATACTAAAAAATAATAAATAAATAAATAAATAAATAAATAAATAAATAAATAAATAAGTGTCTTAAGTTTCAGAATTATTTTTTTACCATCTGTATTATTCAGGATCTAATCAGGAGTCAGAAATAACATGATTTGAATAGGCAAAGTGTAAAAGAATTACTTGTAGAGCAAAGAAAAATTAAATAATTTTTAAAATTTTCAAATTATCAAATAAAAATTATTAAATTAACTATAAAGGTGTCACAAGAATGCTAAAGAAAACTCTCAAGCTGAGGGAGTGTACCCAAGGAAGGCACAATTTGTATAGGTGAAGAGAACTCCTCATGTCTGGAATTCATATCTCAGTGGAAAAGGTATGGTTGCAACCATACCTTTCTGTACTTATGGTTGCAACCTGTTAGATAGTGAAATCTGCTGAGTTGTCCAGACCAGCGCTGGTCTACAGTTGACAGGGAAGCAGGATACATCTCTTGAGGTGTATGCAGTTGGGCATACAGATGGAGTCAGAGCACTAGAAGCCTGCTTACCAGCAGATCAGCAGGAGACCACTATATATGGTATCCCACAGGGAGAGCCACAGCAAAGTGGTACATCAGACCACATGCTCTGGGTTTGTAGCTGAAGCAGAGTAACACTGCACATTCCTAAACCGGCATTCGTGTAATAGAAGAAAACAGATTCATACTAGAACCAGAAAGGAAACACTCTTCCTTCTGCAACTTTGCTCTAGTGCCCTCTACTGACAAAGCTTAATTTTGAGATCACTGTGAAAGAAAAAAAAAAATGCTTATAGGGTCTAACTCCACTATCCCAGAGCAGGTAATTAAGGGTGGACTTGAAAGCAGAGGTAATGAATAAAAAACTGGAACATCACTAACAAAAGAGGAATTCCAGACACCAGAGGCTTTGTCCTCAACAAAAACCTCTTATTAGCACCAGATCATTCTGATTCTTTTATCTTTTATCTTTTGGACCTACTGGCATTCCAACAAATCTATTGCAATGGTGTATCTAGGTAGTTGAAAGGGCACAAGTTACTTTTACTTGTATTTGAGAGAACTGGGGGTACTCAGATAAGGCAAATCTTGTCCAGCTTCATGGTGTAGCTTAGAGCAGATTTGGCATAAACTCACTTCCTTTAGGGCCTACTATTTATGGTCATATAGTTCATACTCAGAGTGAAAGGTGGGACACTAACAATCATCTATACAACATTCCAGATCAGATTCAAATCCTTGTTAGTCTCCCACTGGTTCACTGCATGTCCCCCACAATGGCCTGTTAAAGTTTCCTTTAACACACTAAGAAATCCATTCAGGACCACCACGCTTGGTTTTTCCCTTTGCCTGAAACACTCACCTCTCAAAGAGCCACAGGAATTGTTCACTCACTTTCTTCAGGTTCTGAGCAATGTCCTCTTCTCATAAGACTCCTAAACTACCCTACTTAAAATAGCAACCCATTGATACCAACTGTCCCCTTTTCTGCTTTATTTTTTCTCCTTGGCATATATCACCAACACACCACATATTTTAGTAGACTATTTTGGGAATTGCTTGCCACCCCCATTAGAATATAACCTCCAATAAGGAACTTTTCTGGTGTCTTCACTACACTGTATTTCAGGTACCAGATTAGTATCTAACAAATGCTTGGTGACCAATAAATACATGTGGAATGATCTAAGTACAGATTATTGTTCACTCCTTACTTTACAGGTTAAAAAATCCAAATGTGTACATATGCCAAACAGGTACTATAGATGAACTGGCTGAGGTGAGTAGTTGGGTAAAGTGAGGATAGCACATCCTGTCCAAAGGGAGCAGCTATCCATCATATCTATTGGAAATTGTAGCCACACAAGAATTAGAACCAAGTCTTGCCATTTTCAGACTTTTCTAAAGAGGCAGGAAATAATAAGAACTTTTAGGCATAATCTTTTGGCTTATAAATGTAGTAGGTGCTAATTCATTTTAAGAACAGGGGCACCTGGGTGACTCAGTTGATTAAGCATCTGCCTTCAGTTCAGGTCATGATTCTAGAATTCTGGGATCCAGTCTGGCACCTGGCTCCAGTGGGGAGTCTGCTTCTCCCTCTTCCTCTGCCCCTCCCCTGCTTGTGCTGGCTCTCTCCCTCTCACTCTCTCTCTCTCTCTCTCTCTCTCTCTCATAAAAATGAAAATAAAATCTTTTTAAAAACACATTTAAGAACAAAAGAAACCAAAAATAAAACCTAAACACCTCAAAGATAAGGAAAATATACCTGGAGGCAAAATGCAGTCACAAGAGTCAGGAGACCACATAGGTCTCTCTCACTGATATATTAGGGAAATTCCATGTTTGATTTCAAAATTCATTCTTTCTGTACTTACGCTCAAACTCTTAAAGTTTCAACCCTCTCTTATATCAAGTAAGTTTTTCCCCCATAAAGACAGCATTGTTTCTCCCTCTGACTTCTTTATATCCTTGATTCTTTCAGTATTATTTTACCAGTAGCCTACACTTAGTAAATTTTCAGAGGGAACATGGATTTGGGATTAAAAAAAAATTGAATTACAGCTCTACCTCTTGATTGTTATGAGAACCTCGATAAATTTCTCTATGTCCAACCTTTAATATTCTCACAGTATTTGAATTCCCCTGGAAACTTTGCCATTTTGTTCTCAAGCTTTTCCATCACTTCCCAATATAATCCTTTAGTTTTTCCCCCAGGCCACTGTCTGCTTTTCCCCTGAGGAACCTAAGTCCATTTCTGCTTAATAAGAGAATCACAGAAGGCTTGTCCTCTTATACAAGTCAACTCTCTGGCACTATAACTCCATTCCACCAATGAACACTAAGAATTATCAAACTCTTCTCTCAATTCATTATCATCTACTTTCCTCAACACTTAACACAAGACAACTAGACAGACCGGAAAGAGAGAGAAGGGGGGAGAAGAAATCAGTAATTATTTTCTTACAAAGTAGCTCCTTTTAAAAGCAAAAGAATGGATTCCATGGTGTTAAAGCACTTCTTGTGTTCCATGGTTCTGTGAATACATGGTCATAATAACTAATTGAGAGGAAAGAGTATTTTATAGAGCCAAAATATTTATTTTCAACAAAGTAGTTGTTTCTCCTTTAGAGCCATGAAAAGGGTATTCTACTCACAATATCTTTTGTTTATTATGCATTTAACAGACATTTAAAAACTTGTGTTTATTTCTGAAAAGATGTGCAAGTAGCAAATTCTCCATGGGTTTTGTAAAAACCTCTGGGAAGCAAATTTGATTAGACTGCTAGCACACAAGGGAAGTCAGAGGTTGATTACAACAGGTCTATTTGATGTTCTTTCAGCTTTCCTTTCACCTTGGAGATATTTCATGTTATTGCTGCTAAATTCAGAATCAACACTTATTACAGCCTTTGCCTATAGTATAGCTACAGTTAAGAGTGACATGATTTAAAATCATGCCTAGGCTGAAAACATAAGGACATCATTTAGGGTTTGTTTAACAACAGTAAGTTTGTGTTGATAAAAAAAGTTTAAGAAAAATTGTTCTCTATCTGTAGTCAATTAGATTAAAATATTTTTGAGACAGAATTTTTAAAGTGTTGCTATTAAAAATGTTCTTATATTGTATATTATTAACTTGAGGATATTGACAACTGGTAATGCAAAGATGTGACATTTTTAGTGTTGAATTAGAAAACAGATTTATAAGAGTGCATGGGTGGCTCAGGTAGTTAAGTGTCTGCCTTTAGCTCAGGTCATGATCCCAAGGGCCTGGGATCAAGCCCCATATCAAGCTCCCTGCTCAGTGAGAAACCTGCTTCTCCCTCTTCCTCTCCCTCTTCCACTACCCTACTTGTGCCTGTGCTCTCGCTCTCGCTCTCACTATCAAATAAATAGATAAAACCTTTAAAAATAGATTTATAAAAGCACTTTTTCAGGTTATAAAAGTGATGCATCACACTTAAAAAAATTATGGGAAGGGGGTACCTGGGTGGCTCAGTGGTTGAGCATCTGCCTTTGCCTCAGGTCATGATCCCTGGGTCCTGGGATGGAGTCCCACATCAGGCTCACCACAGGAAGCCTGCCCCTCTGCCTATGTCTCTGCTTCTTTCTCTCTCTGTCTCTAATGAATAAAAAAATAAAATCTTTTGGGATGCCTGGGTGGCTCAGCAGTTGAGCGTCTGCCTTTTTAGCTCATGGCATGATCCCAGTTTGGGGATCGAATCCCACATCAGGCTCCTTGTAAGGAGCCTGCTTCTCCCTCTGCCTATGTCTCTGCCTCTCTCTCTGTCTGCCCCTCATTAATAAATAAATAAAATGTTTTAAAAATAAATACATGCATAAATAAAATCTTTTAAAAAAGAAAGTATGAGAAGTAGAAAAACATTAAAAAGATGCTGAAAATAATATGATTAATAATTTCAATTACAAAAGTGTAAGAAAATCCTCTCAGATACAAAGCTGTGTCATGAGTTACTATAATTAACACTTTACTGCCCTAAAATGGTCAAGCAGAGAGTAAGCATTAACTCTGAAACAGGAGAAAGTTGGTAAAGTTGATAATGCTCTGATTTAAGGCAGTTGAGGACATAAACATGGTCCAAAACAGTGAATGGAATATAACTTCTGAGCAGGTGACACCATTAATTTTCCAATTTTCTCCTGTGGTTAATAAGTTAATGACCCTTATTCTGGCCACTTCAGAATTTATTCAGATAATTCAAAAGTATCTTGAGTTCTCTCATCCAGCCTGTTAGAGTTAATAGTCTTAAATCATCTAATCTAGCTACCAGACTCATAAAAATCTATAATTCACCAGAGAGATGTGTTTGAAAGATGCTATGTAAGATATTAAGCACTAAAACATCATTCAGCAAAGTGAATACTGCAGAATAGTCCAGTGAGATTTTCTAAGAAAAAAAAAAAAAAGTGGAAAGTCAGGGACAGTTTATTAACCCTGCAAGAGTCTCAAGGTACATTAACATAAAAAGGCTCTGAGAAAATGTGATAAACCACTTAATCCAATATATTTTCCATTATATTTACCATGAAACATTTAGCCAAACGCTTTCACTACTCTTCAGGAATATCTTCAAGGTCTGAAATTGGTTCATATAAAGTTCTAATAGTAAATATATTCAAACAAATTAATGTCCAAAGATTTAAAATATAAAGATTATAGAAAATATGTCCTAGACTAAATGCCAGGGTTAATACCACCAGTGAGAAAATAACAGTAATCAAAAATGTAATTATGTACTGGCTTAACCAGTTATAAAACTAAGTGTTTAGGCACCTCTGATTTTTACAAAAGCATTAAAAGGTTAGAATGGCCTTTATTTATTAACCTGCTTTCTAGATGTAAAATTCATGATTTGTGTATTTCAAATATGTAGTCATGGGCTCACACTATAATAAAATACATGTTTCCTGAATTGCACAGATTTTTTTTTACATTGCCAAAAAAAAAAAAAATATGACATGAAATAATCCCAGCCACCTCAAATCCACTTCTGAATGAGTGGGTACACTGGATGTATCAATCATAACTCTGCCAAACCTAGTATCTCCCCGCAGCTAAGATGCCTCCTACTATATCTAGTGCTGAGCTTTTGGTTTCTTTGTGTTTGCTTTGTTGTTAATTTGTTAGTTTGTTTGTTTCACAGAGGGATGGTCACTATCTGTCCAGAGGTGTGCGCTAAATCCCAAATCCCCAGACTAATATTTTCTAAGTATTGGGCTTTAGGGACTCTTCCTTCCCACCAGAGGAAAGAAGCTAATTAGCAAAACTAATCAGTCCTCTTCTTCCAGCCAATCTGTACTGGAGGATACAAAGATTATCTAATGGAATCAAACCTGTCTAGAAAAATAAATGTAAGAGTCATATCCCAGGACCAATATGAAAGAAGTGATTCCTATAATTACTTTAGATCAGCAGAGATCTGTAGGTTCAGGCTGGGTTTACTTCTAAAGGTAGACCAATGTTTTTCTAAATTTGGATTAATTCTTCACAAAAAATGGTATGAAGAGAGGTGTGTATAAAACAATGATCTATATAAGAAGCTTTTGCACAGCAAAGGATACAGTCAACAAAACTAAAAGACAACCTACAGAATGGGAGAAGATATTTGCAAATGACGTATCAGATAAAGGGCTAGTTTCCAAAATCCATAAAGAACTTATTAAACTCAACACCAAAGAAACAAACAATCCAATCATGAAATGGGCAAAAGACATGAAGAGAAATCTCACAGAGGAAGACATGGACATGGCCAACATGCACATGAGAAAATGCTCTGCATCACTTACCATCAGGGAAATACAAATCAAAACCACAATGAGATACCACCTCAGACCAGTGAGAATGGGGAAAATTAACAAGACAGGAAACCACAAATGCTGGAGAGGATGCAGAGAAAAGGGAACCCTCTTACACTGTTGGTGGGAATGTGAACTGGTGCAGCCACTCTGGAAAACTGTGTGGAGGTTCCTCAAAGAGTTAAAAATAGACCTGCCCTACGACCCAGCAATTGCACTGCTGGGGATTTACCCCAAAGATTCAGATGCAATGAAACGCCGGGACACCTGCTCCCTGATGTTTCTAGCAGCAATGTCCACAATAGCCAAACTGTGGAAGGAGCCTCGGTGTCCATCGAAAGATGAATGGATAGAGAAGATGTGGTCTATGTATACAATGGAATGTTACTCAGCCATTAGAAACGACAAATACCCACCATTTGCTTCGACGTGGATGGAACTGGAGGGTATTATGCTGAGTGAAATAAGTCAATCGGAGAAGGACAAACATTATATGGTTTCATTCATTTGGGGAATATAAAAAACAGTGAAAGGGAATAAAGGGGAAAGGAGAAAAAATGAGTGGGAAATATCAGAAAGGGAGACAGAACATGAAAGACTCCTAACTATGGGAAACTAACTAGGGGGTGGTGGAAGGGGAGGTGGAAGGGGGGTTGGGGTGACTGGGTGACGGGCACTGAGGTGGGCACTTGGCGGGATGAGCACTGGGTGTTATTCTGTGTGTTGGCAAACTGAACACCAATAAAACATAAATTTATTAGAAAAAATGAGAATAATGATCTATATGATCTTTGCCAACCAAAATTGATTTTTCCAGAGAAGAATCATTTCTGTTATTCAACTATGAAATGTTAAGTTCAATATTTAAATGAAAAATTTTGGCCTTGTGTTGGTATTGTGAAAATCTGTCAAATTCTGTAAAAAATGAGTCTCATATCCATGAATTAATTCTAAGCCACTGTTGGCTGTGTTTAATAATATTTGCGCAAATAAAAGAACAAAAAAGAAGTCTGATACCACTAAAAGCTGATGGCTAAGCTCTAAATGTATTTAAGTGTCCATATTTAATGGCTGGGAAGCAGTTTAAACTGCACACTATAAAATCCATCAACACACACTTTTATTGAAAGAGGAAATCTCCATTTTGTGGTCAGCTAAACTCAATATTTGGTCTGAAAGCATCTCATGTTTTTATAGATTAGAAAAGATTAGAGAGGGGGCAGAGATCCTGTGTTAGGTAACACTTTATTTTTCAAAAAGGAATAGGTTCATGATTTGGTATACCCTGTAAACAAGAATGAAAGCCATAGATTAAAGTTCTGTACACACCAAAAGCCAATGGAAACTAAGCAGGGTACTAGTTATGATATATTATTTACACAGGTGACTTTCTGCCAACAAGGCTTTCTTCCTTAAAATACATTTCAAATCTGCGGTGTCAATAAATGACATTTAACAACTCTGTCATGGTCAAAGTGGAAAAAAGAAACTCTGCTTGGATCCTTACAATGCATCTTTAAAACTAAGAATAAGAAAAAACAGCAGCAGTCTCAGGTACAACAGTATGCTACAAACAGAAATAAAGGCGACAGTTCTGGGGGAGACTTGAAAGCCATGTCCATCACTGACGTGAATGATTTAAGAATGCTGTGAGCTGACTGAGATGTTTTCCTAGGATTAACGTACCACAGTTTATGAAAAGGCTGTGTTTCAAGTGTTCACTTAAGTATACAATGCTGTGCTAGGCACTTGGAGGGAATTTTAGATGTTTAAAACACAATCCCTGCCTTTTAAATGACCAGTATGATGATGAAATGAAGAAAAATGCACGGAGTCTAAAAGAACAAAAAAGTATTAATCAAATGGAATATGAGCACTACTCTGAAATAAATACAAACAAAACTGTATAATTCTTGAGAAGAAAAGGAGTTACAGATGGTGGAGGGAAATAGTTTATGTAGAAAGTTCCTTTCAATGGGAACTTGGAAAACACTGTTCATTCAAAATGACATAGTTTAATTAACAAGGGGGACAATTTAGCAAAGGCAAAAAACGGAAACTAATAAAGCACAGTCTTGAGAGCAGCATGTAATCATGTATATTGGGAAGAGTCCTGGCAGAGAGCACTGAACGGTATCAGGTGGCCACAATGGGGAAGGCATAAGACACACAATTATTCATCAACCAATAATAGGGACTGATTTTATGGGCTATTTCTTCAGAATATATGATCCCAAGAATATATAAAAGTTTGTGGATATACACACACACACACACACACACATACACACTCAAGGTTGTGTCCGTGTGTGTGGGTTTAGATACATACACATATATATACACAGAGCTCTTCACTTAGAATCTACTTAAAAGTCATAGCATTGTTGAAGTAGACTCCAATATTCACTGAACATTGAATATGAAGACAGCCATCACATTTCTATGGGAAAACAAATTCAAAGCCCTATTTGGACCATCAAGCATTTATTCCATACAAGTGAAGAACTTTTTCTGTTTCCAACTCTACCTAAAGTACATCAGAAATGGAAACTATCCAAAGTAAGGCATATAGAAAATGCCTCTGGTTTTCACCAGGGACCCAGTCATCCCAGAGGAGGGATGGACAGCTCTAGGATTGGGACTAAGTGTCTGAGGCTTCTAATACTTTGAAACTTCAAAAGTGTTTTTTTTTTTTTGATCCCTGTGGTTCCTGGGTTATCCTCTTTCATTTCTTTAGCAGACTCCCAAACAGTCAAAGACTTTAATTTGCTCACTTTAAGAACTAGTGCTTAGAACAGTACCTAATTCGTTTTAGACAAAAAAGTAAACTGAATGAATTAATATTGAAGGTCTCACTTTTATATTAAACAAAATTATTTATCCTCCATTACTCACAGAGTAACTGCACAGACTGCTTTCACAAATTCTTCCCAAGGCATATTCTCCTGAAGCATGTACTTAGGTCCTTAGGTTTTTCATGAGAGTGTTTCATAAGCATCACTAAAAGGGCTTCTGTAATAAAAGAGCTCCAGTTTAATTCCAACCTAACTTTTTTCTTTCTTTATTAATAAGATAGTGTAAGTTAAATAATGCAAAAATTCTTGTCATGGGCTTCTGTATATTCAAGAATGAATGAAGACTCAGCTACTTTTCAAAGGAAAAACTGGGCTCGGTGTATTCTAGGCATTTCAGGACCGAACAGGGGCAGGGCTATGCAAACAGGCAATAAAAAGCATGGACAGAACTGCAGTCAACAATTGCTGCCTGCATAATTACAGACTGTGGAACCCTTGAACACTTGCCCCTTGTCATTGCATCCCACTACCTCCACTTGTTATCACTGTGTTGGTGTTCCAAAGAATCAACACGTGAATGAGGAAACTCAACTAATTTCATCTCCTCAAATTCCTCATCTTCCTCTTTTCCCAGGTGTTCTTACGAGTTTCCATGCAGGATTTGGCCTACAGAGAGAATGAAGAAAGGAGAGTAGGAATTGGGAATCACAATGCCAAGTAAGGTGACAGCAGGAGATAAATTGGCTGTGGCTGAGGGAGAAATGGTATTTTCATAACTACTTGACATTCCCAGGTTTAACCAAGGGAAAGAAGGAAGGCTGGCTACTGCTTTAGTAAATTATTTCTAAGTTTAAAGTTTAAAAAAAGGTTAAACACAGAGGTTCTGGAATAAGAAGTCTTCGATTGAAAATCTAGCCCTATTTCCACCTGGTAGGATTGTGAGCAAGTTACTTAAATTCTAAAAGCATCAGTTGAGTATTTGTAAATGGACATATCCTTCACTTTAAACATGCTGCTATTGAGCAGCTGGGGTGGCTCAGTGGTTTAGTGCCGCCTTCAGCCGGCACATGATCCTAGAGACCTAGGATTGAATCCCACATCGGGCTCCCTGCATGGAGCCTGCTTCTCCCTCTGCTTCTCTCTCTCTGCTTTTCTCTCTCTCTCTCTCTCTGTCTCATGAATAAATAAATTAAATCTTTTTTTAAAAAAACATGCTGTTATTAAACATGATTAATCTAAAATACGTAGCACTGAAGGAGAATGCACTAACACCACGTATTACATATTGTTGCTATTATTGTCCATCAACATAAATATATAATCATACTGTGGCTTAAAAAGAGATAACAAAGGGATCCTGAGTGGCTCAGCGGTTTAGCGCCCGCCTTTGGCCCAGGGCGTGATCCTGGAGACTCCGGATCGAGTCCCACATCGGGTTCCCTGTATGGAGCCTGCTTCTCCCTCTGCCTATGTCTCTGCCTCTCTCTCCGAGTGTCTCTCATGAATAAATAAATAAATAAATAAATAAATAAAACCTTTAAAAAAAGAGATAACACATTAACTCTGTGGTTATTAAATGAAGATTCATGTCTGAGAATGAAAATTTAGCTTATATATTATAATATTTTATGTATGGCAGATTTTTTATAATAAATTTATTTTTTATTGGTGTTCAATTTGCCAACATACAGAATAACACCCAGTGCTCATCCCGTCAAGTGCCCCCCTCAGTGCCCGTCACCCATTCACCCCCACCCTCCTCCCTCCTCACCTTCCACCACCCCTAGTTCGTTTCCCAGAGTTAGGAGTCTTTATGTTCTGTCTCCCTTCCTGATATTTCCTACCCATTTCTTCTCCCTTCTATGTCAGATTCTTAATAAAATACATTTATGTAACACTTAACAATGATGAAAAGAAAACCAGTTAAATAAATAGATGGACCAGTAATCTGTGTTCAATTGTTGGTTATAAACCACGTCCCTAGTTCCAAGTTCAGAAATTTGTGTCATAGAGTAAATGTGATGAGAGCAAAAGCACTGGGGTTAAAAACCAATAAACAAACAAAATGAAACCGCAATTCACTTACTTTATGGTACCTGAGTGCTATCAATAGTTTTCAAGATCTAAAAGAATGGTTATTCATGTTAGAAAACCGTTTAATGTCCCGTCTTAATATACAGAATAAAAACTGTTAATAGTAGGGGCACCTGGGTGGCTCAGTAGGTTAAGCAGCTGTCTTCAGCTCAGGTCATGATCTCAGGGTTCAGGGGTCAAGCCCTGTGTCAGTGCTTCTCACCCTTCCTCTGCCTCTCTCCCCCACTCATATTCTCTCTCTCTCTCAAATAAATAAAATATTTTAAAAAACTATTAATAGTATATTTTCTAAAGCTAAATTCATATTTGTAATCTTACGAGTAATATAAGAATTTGTATCTGATTAACAATAATCATAACATTTAACTGCTAAATAAATTTAAATTGAGGGATCCCTGGGTGGCGCAGCGGTTTGGCGCCTGCCTTTGGCCAACGGCGCGGTCCTGGAGACCCAGGATCGAATCCCACATCAGGCTCCTGGTGCATGGAGCCTGCTTCTCCCTCTGCCTGTGTCTCTGCCTCTCTGTCTCTCTGTGACGATCGTAAATAAATAAAAATTTTAAAAAATAAATAAAGAAATAAATTTAAATTTTAAAAATACACACATACACCCACTCATTGTCCTTAAAATGAGATAATAATATAGTGCCAATGTTATGCCCTCATTTCCTTGAATAACAATGTTTTGAGTTTCAAAGAGCATGGTCATTTTTAAACAAGCTTTGAACAAAATTATTTTATAATTTAAAATTATGTCAAATATAATTCTTTAGAGAAGTTAAATATAAAGATACTTCTATAATCAGTGGTGTCCTTTAAAATCAACTATTGCGGGATCCCTGGGTGGCGCAGTGGTTTGGCGCTTGCCTTTGGCCCGGGGCGCGATCCTGGAGACCCGGGATCGAATCCCACATCAGGCTCCCGGTGCATGGAGCCTGCTTCTCCCTCTGCCTATGTCTCTGCCCCTCTCTCTCTCTCTCTGTGACTATCATAAATAAATAAAAATTAAAAAAAAATTTTTTTAAAAATAAAAAAAAAATCAACTATTGCTACAGCCATGCTAATAATGAGATTGATTTTCATGTGCAGAATGAAAAATGAATCTATTACATTTGAGTCCCACTTTCACACAGTATATCTAAAAAAGGTCTGAACTTGCTCATCTATTGGAGTAATTTAAATATTAAATGTGCATGTGTTATACTGGGCAAGAAATAAAATGAAATCTTGTGACTAACTCAACCATTTTAATGCCATAAAATTTAGATAATACTTTTCCTATAAGAATAAAAAGAATACATAATCACACTTTTAACATATTTTTAATGCATTTACTTTGGGGATGTTGGTAAAGTTGAGAGGAATGAGGATTGAGAAAAATATTTAGCTTTAATGAAAGCAAAGAAAAAAATTGCAGTGCATAATAATGATTATGAAGGAAGGCACCGGAACCTGGTTGTCTGGATTCAAATCTCACCTCAGCCACTTACTAGCGGCAAGCCTTTCACTGCTTCTTTACCTCTCTGGTCTTCCATGTTTCATTTGATAATGGGGTTGCTATCATGATTTTCTGAGCTAACAAGGAAAGAAAAATGCTTAGAATGTTGTCTGGCGAGTATAAACTAACTCTTATTGCTTCTAATGCTTTTATTGTAAACTTACATAATCTCTCCAGATTTGGGGAGAACAATTTTTGTTAACTATTCATTATCATTAAACATAGATAACAGGGCAGCCTGGGTGGTGGCTCAGTGGTTTAGCGCCGCCTTTGGCCCAGGATGTGATCCTGGAGACGCAGGATCGAGTCCCACATCAGGCTCCCTGCATGGAGCCTGCTTCTCCCTCTCCCTGTGTCTCTGCCTCTCTCTGTCTCTGTGTCTCTCATGAATAAATAAATAAAATCTTTAAAAAATAAAAATAAATAAACATATATAACAGAAACTATACCACAACTGAAAAACTTCACAAGCAAACCAAAAATACTGGTTGAGATTCATTATTTATAAATTTACCATGACACTCCAGAAATACTTAATGAACTCATTATGTCAAAAATGTATTAATTTTAAAAGCAGTTGCCAATCATTTCTTTAAAAATTAAATCTGCAAATGACATATCAGATAAAGGGCTAGTTTCCAAAATCTATAAAGAACTTATTAAACTCAACACCAAAGAAACAAACAATCCAATCATGAAATGGGCAAAAGACATGAAGAGAAATCTCACAGAGGAAGACATGGACATGGCCAACATGCACATGAGAAAATGCTCTGCATCACTTACCATCAGGGAAATACAAATCAAAACCACAATGAGATACCACCTCACACCAGTGAGAATGGGGAAAATTAACAAGGCAGGAAACAACAAATGTTGGAGAGGATGCGGAGAAAAGGGAACCCTCTTACGCTGTTGGTGGGAATGTGAACTGGTGCAGCCACTCTGGAAAACTGTGTGGAGGTTCCTCAAAGAGTTCAAAATAGATCTGCCCTAGGACCCAGCAATTGCACTGTTGGGGATTTACCCCAAAGATTCAGATGCAATGAAACGTCGGGACACCTGCACCCCGATGTTTCTATTAGCAATGGCCACAATAGCCAAACTGTGGAAGGAGCCTCGGTGTCCATCGAAAGATGAATGGATAAAGAAGCTGTGGTTTATGTATACAATGGAATATTACTCAGCCATTAGCAATGACAAATACCCACCATTTTGCTTCAACGTGGATGGAACTGGAGGGTATTATGCTGAGTGAAATAAGTCAATCGGAAAAGGACAAACAGTGTATGTTCTCATTCATTTGGGGAATATAAATAATAGTGAAAGGGAATAGAAGGGAAGGGAGAAGAAATGGGTAGGAAATATCAGACAGGGAGACAGAACATAAAGACTCCTAACTCGGGGAAACGAACTAGGGGTGGTGGAAGGGGAGGAGGGCGGGTGTTGGAGGGGAATGGGTGACGGGCACTGAGGTGGACACTTGACGGGATGAGCACTGGGTGTTATTCTGTATGTTGGTAAATTGAACACCAATAAAAATTAATTAAAAAAATAAAAAAATAAAAATTAAATCTGATTTACATATTGATACATTTGTCCACATTTTCTCCATTCTAAAAAGGTACTGCAATATCACTGCAATATCTGAAGCTTCTCATTTATGACTTCTATATTTCCTTTTCTTTTGAGTTAGAGTGTGCACAAGTGGGAAGGACAGAGGGAGAGAATCTTTAAGTAGACTCCCTCCTAAGCATGGAGTTCAATGCTCACATGGGGCTTGACATGGGACTCCATCTCAGGACCTTAAGGTCATGTCCTGA
Source organism: Vulpes lagopus (assembly GCF_018345385.1). Taxonomy (NCBI): domain Eukaryota; kingdom Metazoa; phylum Chordata; class Mammalia; order Carnivora; family Canidae; genus Vulpes; species Vulpes lagopus. Next base: position 49,123,155 of record NC_054829.1, on the reverse strand, counting down.
GCCAAAACCAACTATACCACCCAGGCACCCCATATAACTTCTATATTGTCTTTTTAAAAATGATTAAAGGGGTTTTTAACCAACTTATTTGTTTTTGAAATAACATACTAACTTTCCATTTTAAATATATTGATAGAAAGATAGCTAGACACACAATCAAGGCATCTTTTCTGCAGAATGTAACCACAGGACTGCATTGCCACATTGCATGGATATATTTCCAGTTTAAACAAATGATCTTGGTTCCTTAGGTATTCTTTGTTGCTTTATGAGAGGTAAATGTAGGCTTCCATTAGTCCTTTTGATATATTGAAAATACAGCTAGCCACAAACCTCTAAATATTTTCTTGGATTTCAAGGAATTTTAGGTTTGTAGATACCAGGGACTAAACATACAAAGGTCAAACACTCTAATAAGATAATAAATACTTAATATACTTTTTTGCCTAGAATTTACAAAAAATAACAGCGTTGGGATAGGAGTTTTAAAGTGAACAATCAAATTGTTGAAGTGGATGAATGAAATTCACATATTCCTTTTTTCAACATTTTATAACTGTTAACCATTCAACAAAGGCTGAAGAACCAGCATATCTGAAAAATGAGAAAGCATGAAGACTTTAACCAGGCATGGCCACCTCTCATGACTCAGAGGGTCAAAGTTGAAAATATTCAGTTCTAAAATTTTCTAATCACAGCATCAGCATAGACCTAGCTCACCTATCTGGCTTGGGTTACATGTCATGCAAACTTTAGGGAAAAAAAGCATAAATTATATAATTAGATAAGTTATTTTGATAACGTCAGCAATCAATCATAATTAGAAGCAGTGTATCTGTATTAAAGAAAGTTGGGATTTTTTTCACATGAAATAAAATGATCAAAATATGTGCTCTCATTTACATTTTCCATTGCTGTCTTAGTTTCTTCTCTTCTGTCTGAAAACTTTTCAGCCTCCACAGAACTTATCAAAGATTCCTTTTCTCCATTAAACTTTACTATCTTCTTTCTCCTTTGTTTACAGAGAAAATTCTTTTTTTTTAATTTTTATTTATTTATGATAGTCAAAGAGAGAGAGAGAGAGGCAGAGACACAGGCAGAGGGAGAAGCAAGCTCCATGCACCGGGAGCCCGATGTGGGATTCGATCCCGGGTCTCCAGGATCGCGCCCTGGGCCAAAGGCAGGCGCCAAACCGCTGCGCCACCCAGGGATCCCTACAGAGAAAATTCTTAAAAGGGTGATAGTATATTTTATTCTGGTTCAATCTCAACCTCTCTGCAATTTTCCTTTTCTCTTCACCATCCTTTTAGCCAAATGTCTTATGATGACATTTTCAACTAAAAGCTTTTAAGATACAATTTACATACAATAAGATTCACCCTTTTATATTGTACAACTGAGTTCTTAGTAATTTTACAGAATTGGTGTAAATATCATAAAAATATAATTTTAGAATATTTTATGACCCCTCAAAACCAATCCCATACCCATTCAGTCACTCCCTATTCTCTCCTTCCCAAAACTTCTGACAATCACTGATAGAACTTCTTTCTCTCTGGATTTGTGTATTCAGGACATTTCACATAGATGGAATCATAAAACGTGGTTTTCTGTGACTAGCTTCATTCCCTCAGCATATTATTTGCAAGATTCATCTATGTTATGGCAAGTATCATTACTCCATTCGCTTTTTTGCTGAATAATATTCCATTGTATTGGTATACTATATATTATTTACCAGTTTATCAGTTAATAGCTATTTGGGTTGTTCTCAATTTCTGGCTGTTATGAATACTAGAGTTATGCCTACTTGTGTACACATTTTTATGGGGACATACATTATAACTCTCCTATATTCCTAGGAGTGGAATTTGTAGGTCATGTGGTCAATAACTGATTAATATTTTGAGGAATTTCCAAATTATTTTCCATGGTGGCTGCAACATTTTACATTCCCACTCACAATTTATGAGGATCTGAGTTTCCCCACATTCTCAGTAATATTGTTTATTTTCTGTTTTTGTTTTGTTTCGTTTTTAATTTATAAGCCATTCTAGCAGTTGTGAAGTGGTTATCTCATGATTTTCATTTCAATTTCCCGGAGAACTTAATTATTCAGCATCTTTTCATGTATATTAATCATTTATATATTTTCTTGGAGAAATACCTATTCAAATCCTTTGCCCACTGAAAATTGGATAATTTCTCTTTTTATTTTTGAATTGTAAGGAATGTATTTTTTCCTACATAAATTTCCTTGTAAGCTATATGATTTGCAAATATCTTCTCCCATTCTATCGGGTTTTTTTTTCTTTTTGACTTTGTGCTTACAACATACACACACACACAAATTTTTTTTTAAAGATTTATTTATTTATTCATTCAGAGAGAGCAAGAGAGAGGCAGAGACACAGGTAGAGACAGAAGCAGGCCCCATGCAGGAAGCCCAATGCGGGAATCGATCCCGGGTCTCCAGGATCACACCCCAGGCCACAGGCGGCACCAAACCGCTGCGCCACCAGGGCTGCCCCACACACACAAATTTAATTACGTCAAATGTACCTACTAATAAGTTGCTTTGTTTTTAGTGTTGTTTATAAGAAACTAATGTCTAACTCAAATTGAGAAAATCTACTTCTTTCTTTTAAGGAGTTAATGGTTTTAGCTTTTAAGTCTATGATCAATTCTGAAATCATATTTGTATATGGTGTCAAGTAAAGGTCCTACTTCATTCTTTAGCATGTATTCAGATGTCCCAGCATCATTTTTTATAAAGATTATTCTCCCTCCACAAAAAAATTGTCTTGACATCTTTGCTGAAAAGCAATTGACCATTTGACCATTTGACCATAAAGGTAGAAGTTAATATCTGAACTCTCAATACTGTTCCATTGATCTACATTTACTAGCTCTAAATTTTTGAGAATTGCCTACACATTTCCATAAATGAGATCAAGTTCTCTGCAGAAATAGTTTTACTTCCTCCTTTCCAATATGAATGTATTTTATTTCCTTTTCTTGCTTAACTGCCCTGCCTAGGACCTGTAGTCCTATTCAATAGTGTTGAATAGAAGTGATGAGAACACACATTCTTGCTTATGATTATAAAGGAAAAGTGTTCAATCTTTGATGATTAAGTATAATATTAGTTCTTTTTTTGTTTGTTTTGTAGATCTTCTTTATCAGGTTGAAGAAATTCATGTCTATTCCTAGATTGTTGAATTTACCTATTGAAATGATCATGTAATTTTTGTTGTTTACTAATATTGATTGATTTTCAGAAGCAGAATCAACCTTGAACTCCTATGATAACTCCCACTTAGTCATGCTATCTGATCTTTTATAAATGTTTCTAGATTTGGTTTGCTAGCATTTTGTTGGTGTTTTTTCATCCACATTCATAAAGGATTTTGGCCTTTAGTTCTCTTGTGGTATCTATCTGGTTTTAGTAACCAATAATACTGTTCTCATAGAATCAGTTTCTAAGTATTTCCTACTCTTTTTGGAAGGATAAGAAATTTGTGAAGGAATATAATTAATTATCAATTAAAAGTCTAGTAGATAAATAGTGAAGCTATATGTACCCAGGCTTTTCTTTGTGGGAATTTTAAAAATTCTTCCCACAGGTAAAAATCTATTTGTTATATAACTATTCAGGTTTTTCTGTTTCTTCTAAAGTCAGTTTCAGTGGTTTCTGTCTTTCTAGAGATTTGTCAATTTCATATAGGTTACGTAATTTGTTGGCATATGGTTGTTTACAAAATTAGTAGGCATTATAATGGTCCTCTAAAGGTGTTCATGTCCTAATCCTTGAAATCTGTGAATATTTTACCTTTCATGACAAAGTGGATTAGGTAGCAGATGGAATTAAGGTTGCTAATCAGCTGACCTTAAAATTAGGGAAGGTATCCTGGATTATCTGGGTGATGCCACATTACATAAATGTGAGAGGAAGGCAGAAGAAGTCAGACTGCTATGATATGAGAATTCCATCTGCTGTTTCTGGCTTTCAAGATGATGGAAGAGTGCCACAAGCAAGGAAATGTAGTTACCCTGTAGAAGCTGGACAGAACAAGGAAACTAGTTCTCCCTAAAACTTCCAGAAAGAAATGCAGCCTGGTAGATACCTTGACTTTAACCAAGTGACACTCCTTATAGACTTCTAAACGACAGAACTGTAAGATAATACATTTCTGTCGTTTCCTGGCCACTAAATTTGTGGTAATTTGAATCAGCAACCAAATATGCCCAATGCAAAGCATTCCTTAGAATCCTTTTAATTTCTATAATGTTGATAGTGATATCTCTTTTTTTCATTTCCTGGTTTAGTAATTTGAGTTTCCTCTTTTTTTTTTCCCCTTTATGTTGTTGTTGTTATTGTTGTTCCATTGGTCAGTCTAGCTAAAGGTTTGCCAATTTTGTTGATCTTTCAAAGAAACCACTTTTGGTTTTGCTGAAGTTCTCTAGTGTTCTTCCATTCTCTGTTTCACTTAGTTCCATTTTACTCTTTCTTTTTTTTAATAAATTTATTTTTCATTGGTGTTCAATTTGCCAACATACAGAATAACACCCAGTGCTCATCCTGTCAAGTGCCCACCTCAGTGCCCGCCACCCAGTCACCCCCACCCCCTGCCCACCTCCCCTTCCACCTCCCCTAGTTCGTTTCCCAGAGTTAGGAGTCTTTCATGTTCTGTCTCCCTTTCTGATATTTCCCACTCATTTTTTCTCCTTTCCCCTTTATTCCCTTTCACTATTTTTTATATTTCCCAAATGAATGAGACCATATAATGTTTGTCCTTCTCCGATTGACTTATTTCACTCAGCATAATACCCTCCAGTTCCATCCACGTTGAAGTAAATGGTGGGTATTTGTCGTTTCTAATGGCCATTTTAATCTTTCTTTCTCTTTCCTTCTGCTTGCTCTCCATTTAGTCTGCTCTTCTTTACCTGCTTCCTTAAGATGAAAGGTTATTGACTTGACAATATTTTCTTTCTCTAATATAGGTATTCACAACTATAAATCTATAGTTTCTGTATAAGTACTACTGTAGGAGCATCCAGTATATTTTGGTATGTTCTATCTTCATTTCATTCATCTCATGGTATTTTCTATTTTCCTTTGTGGTACATTTTTCAATTTTTAATTTTGGTTGGAATCTTTAACCCATTTACATTCAATGTCATGATCAATAAGATTGAAGTTACATCTGTCATCATGCTATTTCTTTTTACACATCTTATATTTTTTGTCTCCCTCTTCTTGCATTACCCTCTTCTTTGGTGGTAAATGGATATTAGCAAGTGGATTATTATAATTACCTTGGTGTTCTTTATATTTTTGAGTAATTTTCTCAGTGGTTGTCTTAGGGTTTACAATTAGTGTCTTAACTTAAAACCATCTAGTCAGGATTAATACCAGCTGAATTTTACAGTATGCAAAAACTCTGCTCCAAGATAGCTGATTCCTTCCTGGCTTTGTGTTATTATTGTCATACAAATTACAACTTAATATAGTATAAACCCATCAACACAGTTTTAAAACTATTGCCTTATTCATTTGTCTTCTAAGTCAAACAGAAGAGTAACAAACAAAAAAATATAATCATACTGTCTTTTATATGTATGCAGTTAACTTTGTTCTGTGCTCATTATTTTTTCATATGGATTTGGGTTACTGTCTAGTGTTCTTTCATTTCAGCCTAAAGAACTTTATTCTGTTTTTCTTGTAGGGGATGTCTACTCTTGATAAAGTCTCTCAATTTGCTTCTCTGTAAATTTCTTAATTCCACCTTAGTTTTTTAAAGATTTAGAATTCTTGGTTGATATTTTTCTTTTAGCACTTTGAATATGTCATTCCACTCTCTTTTGGCCTCCATTGTTCCTAATTAAGGCACCTGAAAGTCTTATTAAGAATCCTCTGTGTGTGTTATGTTTTCTCCTGGAGTGTTTAGGATTCTCTGTCTTTGGCTTTTAACAGTTTAATTACAATGTGTATTGGTATTAATTTCTTTGAGTTTATCCTACTTCGAGTTGGTGTGTAGACTGATGTTTTGTTTTGTTTTGCTTTCACTCAAATTTGGCGAGTTCTGAGCCATCATTTTGTCAAATATTCTTACATTCCGTTCTCCTGTCCTTATAGCATTTCCACTATGTGTATCTTGGAATACTTGATAGTGTTTCACAGGTTTCTGAGGCTCTGTTCATATTTCTTTCTTCTTTCTATTCCTCAGAATGAATAATCTCAATTCACCTATCTCTTGAGTTTACACAGTATTTCTCCTGCAAACTTAAATCTGCTGTTGAGCCAATCACCACCACCTCCCCACCCCACCGAATGAATTCTTCAATTTAGTTGATTATACTTTCAACACTAGAATTTCTAATTGTTTATTTTTTAAGTTTAATCTCTTTGCTGGATATTCTCTATTCAGTGAAACATTCTCATACTTTAGTTTTTTAGGCATGATTTCCTTTAGTTTGATAAATGTATTGATAATAGTTGGTTTAAAGTCTCTTTCTAGTGAGCCCATCATCTGAACTTCTTCAGGGACAGTTTCTTTTTTTTCTTTTCTTTCTTTCTTTCTTTCTTTCTTTCTTTGTTTCTTTCTTTCTTCTTTCTTTTTCTTTTTTTTTTTTTTTGTAGTAATCTTTTGCCCAACATGGAGCTTGAACTCATGACCCCCAAGATCACGAGTTGCATGCTCTACTGACTAAGCCAACCAGGTGCCCCAGGGACTGTTTCTTTCAACTTTTTTTTTTTAACTTGTATATGGGTCATGCTTTCCCATTATATGTCATATTGCTATTGAAACTATACTATACTATTTAAGAAATCAGATCCCTCATTCCCACAGTTTATTGTTGCTATTTGTTTAATGAATCTCCTGAACTAATTCTGGAAGTCTGTATTCCTTGTCATATGTAGCCATTGAAGTTTCAACTTAATAGAGATTTCTTTAAATGCCTTGAACCAATACAGTGGTTCTAAACCTTTGAAGATAGGCTTTGTATGTACATTGGAGGAATGCCTTTAAAACTGCAGCAGTTTGGATGGCTCAGTCAGTTAAGTGTCTGCCTTCAACTCAGGTCATGATCCCAGGGTTTTGGGATCAAGTCACACTTCGGACTCCCTGCGGAGTCTGCTTTTCCCTATTCCTCTCTGTCTGCTCCTCTCCCTGATCTGGCCCTCCCCCTGCTTGAACTCACACTCTCTTTCTCTCTGAAACAAATAAATAAAAATTTTTAAAAAAAATTTACAGCATTTTTAAACTCTTTCTTAGACTTCACTTCTTTATGCAAAGCCTAAAGATCAGCCAGAGGTAAGAAATTAAGGTCTTCTGAATTACTTCCTCAGCATGCATGCAGCCTTACATATAGTTGTGAGCTTCTAGTTGCCCAGAAGTATGTAAGAGAGTTTCATATCCCCTATGGACTTCTTTTTCCTCAGATTTTCTCTATAGATTTTGGTCAGCCTCTTGGTTTACCCAACTAGTATCATCATCTCAATTGTTAACAATTGCAGTTGAATTTTTTTTTTTCAACCGACTCCTTGGTGATAGGGTTTTCCTCACCAAGGAACTTCTGAATCAGGTCAAATAAAGACAGGTCCTATTGGAGTACCTGGGTGGTTCAATCAGTGAAGCACTGGACTTTTGGTTTTGGCTCAGTTCATGATTTCATGGGTCCTGAGACCCAGCCCCAAGTCAAGCCCCACATTGGGCTATGGGCTCAGCAGGATTTAAAATTCTCTCTCCCTCTGTCCCTCATGGAACTCTTGCACACACTCTATCTCTCTCTCTAAAATAAATAAATGATTCTTAAAAAAAAAAAAAAAAGAAAAGAAAAGAAAAGAAAAGAAAGACAGGCCCTATAATGGACTTTTTCCAGGAATCTACCAGACAGGTCAGATAGTGGCAATTCAGTGGTGATACAACTTTAAAAAAAGCAAAAACAAAAACAAAAATCAACATTATTTTTTAGAGCAGTTTTGAGTTCACAGTAACATTGAGAGGAAGGTACAGAAATATCACTTATACTCCCTTGCTCCCACACATGCATTCCCTCCCCTATTATCAATATCCCCCACAAAAGTGGTATATTTGTTGCAACTGATGGTCCAACAATAACACACATAATCATCAAAAATTCACACTTTACCTTAAGATTCATTCTTGGTGTTATACATTCTAAGAGTATGGACAAATGTATAATGACATGTAACCAACATTATAATGTCATGAAGAATATTTTCACTGCCCTAAAAATCTTCTGAGCTCCATCTATTCATCCTTCTTTCCCCTCTCCTCCCCAACCCCTGGCAACCACTGATACTTTCACTGTCACCATAGTTTTGCTTTTTCCAGAATTTCATATATTTCATTTTTTTTTTTAATTTTTTTTTTTAATTTTTTATTTATTTATGATAGTCACAGAGAGATAGAGAGAGAGGCAGAGACACAGGCGGAGGGAGAAGCAGGCTCCATGCACCGGGAGCCCGATGTGGGATTCGATCCCGGGTCTCCAGGATCGCGCCCTGGGCCAAAGGCAGGCGCCAAACCGCTGCGCCACCCAGGGATCCCCTTTTTTTTTTTTTTTTAAATTTTTTTTTAATTTTTTATTCAGAATTTCATATATTTCAAATCATACAGTATGTAGCCTTTTCAAATTGGCTTTTTAAAATCTAGTAATATTCTTTTAAGGTTCTTCATGTCTTTTTATGGCTTGATAGCTCATTTATTTTAGTACTGAATAACATTCTGTTGTCTGGATGTACCAATGTTTATTTATCTGTTCATCTACTGAAGGACATGTTAGTGCTTCCAAATTTTGGCAGTTATGAATGAAGCTGCTATAAACACTGATGTGAAGGTTTGTGTGTAGACATAAGTTTTCATCTCCTTTGGGTAAATACCAAGAAGCATTACTGCTGATCATATGGTAAGAGTATATTTAATTTTGTAAGAAACAACCAAAATGTTTTCCAAACTAGCCGTACCATTTTGCATTCCCACCAGCAATGTTCAGAGTTTCCACTAAACCAGATCCTCACCAGTATTTGGTGTTTTCAGTGTTCCAGTTTTTGGCCATCCTAATAGATGTATAGTAGTATATCATTGTTGTTTTAAGGGATGGAAGCAGTTGAGGGGCTCCAAAATGGTCTTCCCCCTCCAGTGGCTAATAGGCTGCTAGTTCTCATAGCTACTGCATTTGGGAAGCTGATGGTTTTCATAACTCTTGTGGAGCTACAGAGAGGTGGATGTATACAGAAAAAGTAAAAAAAAAAAAGCCACAAAACTCTCTATTCATAGAGAGATTCAATGATCTTTCTTGAATAAATACTCCTCCGTTTATTGCAACTTTTTGATTTGTAAATTCTGAAAAAGTTCAGGCTGACAGTTTTTGCCAGTATTCATTCTGTGTGTCTCTCTGTGTATCTCTTACTCTCTCTTTCCCTTAATAGAATAGCAGAGGATTTTGTTTTGTTTTGTTTTGTTTTGTTTTGTTTTGTTTTTGGTGGTGGTGGTGGTGTGGGGGGGTAGAGTAGTCCTTATTTGCCATTCCAAAAGTGCTTCTTTCATGATGACACTTTAATATTTATAGTCAATGGCTTTCTTTAGTCTTCAGTATACTTGACTATCAGACTTTTTCTTTGGGTCTTACTTCTTTATACATAAAGCATTAGTGACTCCACTTACTCCCTGACTTTGGCTGTTACAGATTGAACTGCATCCCTTCAGAGTCATATATTGAAACCCTAACTCACATTGCAACTGTTATTAGGAGACAGGGCCCCTAAGGATGTAACCAAGGTTAAATGAAGACATAACAGTGGATTTCTTTTTTTTTTTTTTTTAATTTTTTTTTTATTTATTTATGATAGTCACAGAGAGAGAGAGAGAGGCAGAGACACAGGCGGAGGGAGAAGCAGGCTCCACGCACCGGGAGCCCGACGTGGGATTCGATCCCGGGTCTCCAGGATCGCGCCCTGGGCCAAAGGCAGGCGCCAAACCGCTGCGCCACCCAGGGATCCCTGGATTTCTAATCTAATAGGACTAGTGTCCTAATATGAAGGAACACCATGGAGAGCTCTCTCCATACACACACACACACACACACACACACAAATGTATGCTTGTGTGTGTGCAAAAAAAAAAGGCCATATTAGCACAACAGGGAGGAAGCAATCATTTACAAGCTAGGAAGAGAACTCACCAGAAATTGGCCATGTTAGCACCCTGAGGTCAGACTTCCAGCCTCCAGAACTATGAGAAAACAAGCCACCTAGTCTGTGGTAGTTTTTCATAGGAGCCCAACCTGATGAATATAATTATCTTCCAAATCTATTTCTCAGCTCCTAAACTCACTTGTAAATTACCAGCATATATTTTTAACTTCTTGCTGGGTATCACTTCTTCCATGTCCTTCTGCTCTCATAATCTCAGCATGTTCCAACTAGAACGGATAACTGTAAATCAGCAAACTTCTTGCCTTTCCTAATTTTACTAATGATTCCCACTCTAAGCTAACCAGACTCCTACTGTAGCAGAGGTGATTTTATAAAAATGTTTTCCAGAGCTCTTTAGCGACCACTTCTAAAAAAGGGGATTAAAGGCTACATAGCACTTTTTTTTTTCTTGTGACTTCTTAGTAAAAAAAAATGAGCACACTCTCCCCCATGTTGGAGGCTATGGCTATAAGATACAGTATGATGTGTTTGGCAAGGCAGCTCAATATGTTAATAATTCCACCACTGTCTTCAGAATCAATATCATCAAGCATACAAAGGCAAAAACTGTGATCACCACCACTTAATAATGCATATGAGGACTTAATATTAAATGTGTATCTATTCACCTCCAAACAACCTACCAGTAAAACTTGACAGTTTGGTGAAGAATAAAAATCACAACAAACCTTAGTTGCTATGTAAGTCAATACATGCTTCATTTATTGATTCTCTTTTTCACTTTTTAACTTTTTTCTGAAAACACATAATAAATATGACCAAATTCCTACCTTACTATAGTCTTCATAAGACTGTTCCTTTGTAAATAGACCCTGTTCTGCATTTATCAAGAAACATTCTCTCATTAAATTTAAAAAAGCCCATACATTGGCTCAAGGTACACATTGAAAGAGTAGTAGAGTCTCCCTGAGGGTCCTTTCCCTTTACAAGCTAACTCTGGGCCACCCAAGTGGTGCCTATGAAGTATCAAGGAGGAAAGCCAACCCAGTCCTTTTAAGGTACGGTCTCACTCATTTTTTGCTATTTTTTTAATGAGAGACATTCATTTTCTATTAAACTATGTATTATTAAAATATATATTTAGTTAAATTTCCAATAAAGATACAAATCAAAACCAGTTTATAAAGAAACTAAAACAGTATGACATCTTCTAAATAATAATTATTCAATATAATGCAGAGGAGACTGTGTTTGACTCAAAAAATATTTCAAAATACACATACCTCTAAATCCTGTCTCCAGATATGTGGCTGGTTTTCATTTTACTTTTTATCACAAACCAGCCTTTAATCTACTGAGTGATTTCTGATTACCAGCTCAGAAATCGCTAAGCCTGCTCTTTGCCTGAGGATACACATTTTTGCTTTCTATGTTTTTCTGTTCTATTAAAACATTTCTACTGCATTCAGCTACAGTTCAGGCTGAATACTATGATGTTCTCACTTTTTCACACTCCAACTAAGTACATACATATTGCTCCTCTGAGTAGCCATGAAATCCCTTGACAGCATTTTATTTAAATTAAAGGTATCCCTGACACTGTTTTGTAAGAATTCCAACTGTTCTCCCAATCTGATTCTTACTAATCTCCAATGAGGAGGTTTCTGCATTATCAGATGGTTTCTATATTTACAGTCTAGCATCTCTCAAGAAATAAGACACAAAATAGAAAATAATAGAAATAGACTCAACATCCAGTCTTCCCAAGACCTTAATATTACAACATGTTCACATCTCTTCCTTGACATAGTGGAAAACAAAACTTCAAAAGGAATTGTAAGTATATTTTTAAAAATTTCTATGTTTTATGGAATGTTTATGAGGTAAAAAATCATCTGTCCTTTCCCAATATAATCTATCTTTATATTACTGGAGCAGTAGGAGGAAATTATTATATGTGTAGGAGGAAAGGGCGAAGCAGCAGCAAAAATAACATCCACAACAGCAATTGCAAAAGGACTCAAGTTATTGTTTTCCAATAAGAAAGTATATTTCATTTATTAAAAGATTTACAGTCATTTGGAATTTATTTTTACATTTGTTTAAAAATAATATTTCAAAATTTCAACTCTCCTTATTTTCTCCTCCCCCCACCCGCCCCAGCCATTCCATCTTAGTCTCCTTTGCTTTCCTCTCATTTCAGTGACCCTATAGATTATAGTGCTTCCATAACCAGCCCTGACCTTCTTTACTACTGGATAAGCACTCACTCTACCAGAGATCTTATCTTGATTTGGAGCTTTAAATATCATCAAGGGAGGGAAGGGAAGGGAGAAGGGAAGGGAAGGGGGAAGGGAAGGGAGGGGGAGGAAGAGGAAAGGGGGAAGGGAGGGGAGGGGTGGGGGAGGTGAAGGGAAGGGAGGGGAAGGGAAGGCAGGGGAAGGGAAGGGAGGGGAAGGGAAGGGAAGGAAGAAGAAAAGAAAAAAAGAATAGGGAAGAAAGAGCTCTCCCCTAGTTTCACTGGCCTCTGTAAATTACAACTACGTCCTCTCTGTTGTTCTGACCTATATCCAATCCTTCAACAAATCCTATATGTTATACCAAAACACATTCAGAATCTGATTATATCTGATAATTCCCACAACTTCCACAGTGGTGCAAGCCCTAAAATCACCACCCCATTCCCCACCATACTATTGCAATAGTCACTTAACTGGTTTTTATCTTTCTAGTCTTTAAAGAATAATAAAAAGAAAGGGAGAGAAAGGCAGATCATGTCACTCCTTTGCTCAAAGTCCACCAATGGCTTATTATACTCAGAGTAACTGTCAAATTCTTTACAGTTTCTTATGAAACACTAGATAATCTTACCATTCTCAACCTAGTCTTCTTCACTCTGCTTTTGGCTCCTTTCCATATATCAAACACAGTAAGCAAGCTCTTGCCTCAGGATCTTTGCACTTTCCTTTATGAATTTCTTCTCCCTCAGCTATATGCTGGCTGACTGGCTCCTTCAAACAATTCAGATCTTTGTTGAAATATTACCCTCTCAGTGAGACCTTCCCTTATCACATTATTTTAAAGTGCAGTCCTGACCTCTTCCCTGGCACTCTCTGTGCCACTTTATTGCTTTGTCAGTATATTTATCATCTAATGTGCCTTTTTTGTTGTGTGTTCTAAATTATCATTACCTAACTTTCCCCATTAGAATGTGAAGTTTTTGGTGGCAAAGGATTCTATTTTGTTAGTTATATTATTGCTTCTCAGAAAAAAAAAAGGGGGGGGTTGACAGAAAGGAGATGCCCAATAAACTATGGTGACGAGGCATGGAGACATCTGGAAGTCAACAAGTATATTATGGTCAGCCACTTGTAACCACTGCTAGATATTCAACAATTTGTATCATTATGTGACTGAAATAAATAATTATATGAAACTTTTATTATTTAATTTTTAAATAGCTCTTTTTTAGGAGACACCTGGGTGGCTCAGTCCATTGAGTGTGGGATCTCAGTTTCACTTGAGTCATGATCTCAGGGTTGCGGGGTTGAGCCCCAAGTTGGGCTCTACACTCAGTGGGGAGTCTGCTTGGGATTCTCTCCCTCTCCCTCTGTCTCTCTTCCTGCTCAGATGAACTCACCCATGAGAGCTTTCTCTCTCAAAATAAATAAAATCTTCAAAAAAATTATAAATAGCTTTTTTTTCAAACTATGTGATGATTAGAAAGTTTTTAGAGGGTACCCTCCAGTTCCATCCACGTTGAAGCAAATGGTGGGTATTTGTCGTTTCTAATTGCTGAGTAATATTCCATTGTATACATAAACCACATCTTCTTTATCCATTCATCTTTTGATGGACACCAAGGCTCCTTCCACAGTTTGGCTATTGTGGCCATTGCTGATAGAAACATCGGGGTGCAGGTGTCCCGACGTTTCATTGCATCTGAATCTTTGGGGTAAATCCCCAACAGTGCAATTGCTGGGTCGTAGGGCAGGTCTATTTTTAACTCTTTGAGGAACCTCCACCTGAGTGGCTCAATGGTTGAGCATCTGCCTTTGGCTCGGGGCGTGGTCCCAGGCTCCTGGGATGGAGCCTCTCTCTCTGTCTCTCATGAATAAATAAATAAATTCTTTAAAAAAAAAGTTTTAGAAAATACCAAAAGGTAAAAAGATAATGTCACTCTTAATATTATTGATATTTTGAAATATTTGTTATTTCTCTTACACATGCATATATGTATATACATACACACACACATACACATATAAGTGGATATACTTATATACTTACATCAATACTGTAAGATATAATTCATACATAATAAGAGAAATAGAATGAATTTTAAAGACCTTTTCAGGTCTTTAACTATTTGTCAAAAATATTTTAATAGGGGTGTCTGGGTGGCTCAGTTGCATATGTGGCCGACTCTTGATTTTGGCTCAGGTCGTATCAGGGTCTGGGGATGAAGCCACAGGACAGGCTCCAAGTTTAGAGGAGAATCTGTTTAAAAATTCTCTCTCTGTCCCTCTGCCCCTCTGCTCACGTTCTCTCTGAAATAAATTAATAAATCTTTTTTCTAAAAAAGAATTTTAATATTGCCACTGAAGTCCATTGAATGACATAACTTATTTAGGCAATCTCACATTGTTGAAATTTAAGTTATCTGAAAGACCATTTCTGAAAGTTCACTATCTGAAAGACCAGTTCAAGTCCAATTACCTTCCACATAATTTTGCTAACTGTACCATTCCAAATTGGTCTGTATTCACTTAGAATCATTCATCAAAGACTTCCCAGAACTATAATTTACCTATTCATAGCATATGAAGTTACAGGCCTTTTTATATTTTATTACATCTCTAGAACTTTCCAATGTTTTCTACATATTAAGTACTCAATACATATTTACTAGTAATAAATATAACATAAAACACCCTAAGCTTTCCTAATATCAAAGTCACAGATAAAATGAAGTCAAGCATTCTGTTGATTTTCAGGTAGAGTTATGGCAGTTCTATACACTTTAGTTTGGGTCTTGCTATTTTAACCCTTCCTCTTTTTTTTTTCCTTTTTTTTTCTATTATCATTTAAGAAATCCATTTACTTTCAGTAAGGGTTCAGTTGCTGAAATCACTGTCCATTATGGAAGAGCATTTGATTCCCTGGATGCCTGTGTCCTGTGTTTCAGTGTGGGAGTTCCATTACGAGTGTTATTGATTTGAGCTGAGTTCCTTTCTCTGAGCCAGACTCTACATTTGCCATCTGACTGTCTGATGAGTATGTCGCACACCTAGCAGTTTGCATTTTATTTCACAGGGAAACAGAGATATGGATGGAAATTTTGCTGCTAGGAAAAAAATAACTTATTTTTGAAATATATGTTTGGCTATATTTGCACATAAGAATGGAAAAATAAGCTCAGAAGAATGGAATAAAAATCTGGAAAATCATCTTGTCTTTACAGACCACCCCATCAACATTAGAATAAACTATCCCAGATGGATGAAGATGTGCATATACTGGTATACTGGGTGGCTGAGAAGTTAATAATGATTCTTTGGAAAATTTTCCAAGGAGTAGGTTATATTTATTACCAGTACTCTCAATACATTTGTGTTTCCCTAAGTGGATTCATTATAAAGAATTTTATAAATGGTAGGTGTTTTAATAATGAGCTCATCCAATCTTCTAATTTTAAAAATAAAGAAATTCATTTTTCATTTTACCTGAGTCAGTGACTGAACTTGGACTCTTTGTATCCCAAACCACTATTCTCAGGACAGTTTTGTTATATTCAAATACAGAATATTAGAATTTTATACTTGGGAGTAGCCTTGAGCAATCACCTCTAGTTCCTTTTTTAATTGATGTGAAAATTGAGGCCAAAAGTTATTTCCACAAGCTGCCATGGCACTATTTCACCTCTCTTTTCCTTATTCGCATATTTCTCTTTCTAATTTCCCCCAGTAGAATTACAGAATAAAGCCAAATCTACACAAATAAATAAGTTCAACCTAGCCAAAAGCAATTTTCTGAGTGCTCAGTTATGTCCTATATCTCTTATGGGAAGAAGATTATTGCAGCAGGACTGTTGGCCTTGTCCAAGTACAGGCTGGCAACAAGAGAGGCTTAGTATTTTGTGTGTTCTCACGGGGGGAAAAAGGGATCACTAATGCTTTCTCTGGCTTAAACTGGCAAACTTAAGGCAAATGTTTTTAGCCAAGTCATACACTAGCCAGCACTAGCACTAGAATTAGAATCCAGAAATCCTGACATTCCACTGCTTTTCATTCATCAATACTGTGACATTCTCAATCACTAGACTCTCATACTCATGAAAACTGGGGGTGTGGGGCTGTGGAGAATTTGTGAGTTATATTTAAGAGAGACTGTTCAAATCAGGTATGAAATGGAGCTAAGAATATATACTCCTAACTTTAGGAAGGCCAGCATTTTTACTCTGACCAGTATGTGTGCTGGGACACTTGACTACATCTTCAGGAGGAAGACTCAAAAATAGGAGTGTATAGAAGTGTAAGTAATAACCCATTGCAGTGATGTTTTAAGTTTTTTAAATGATTATTTCTATACTGCAAGGCACTTTTTTTTTCTCAAAAAGAAGAGAACAAGAGGGAGCCAATGAAAATGAGAGTTACGATATCTTCTCCACCAACCACAATGAAATAACTTAGTTGGCCAAAACTTTGCTAGGTTACCTTTTAAATTGCTCCTTCTGACTTCAATGTCTCCTATCTATCTCATAATCTAGTTAATTTTTCCACAGACACAATTCTATCATTTACCCTCCTTTCCATGTCTCCCCATTTCTTAACCCCAGAAGTCCTCCATTCCCCCGCCCATCACTGAGAGCAGGCACTGGCTCAGCAAACAGGCTGCAACCTAATAAAATTGCTGCTTAACTTCAAAGATTTCCTTTGCTTTCTGGAAAGCAAATCCTGAAATTTTGGAATTCAAAGCCTCTCTTGGGCTCAGGTTCTCACAATTCCTCTTGCTGAATGACTTCCACCCAAATACCTGTTCTCTGACTCCCAGTTCTACTTTCACCAGTGCTGCATTCAAGTGGGTAGGCTCACTTGCGTTTCCCAGTATCGGTCATTAGGTTGTGCCCTATCTTTGGCTCCAAGCTTGGTTCTGTCATTGCAAGTACCACAAAGCACAGTGTATGGGACCATGCTGCCCATTAAATCAAACAAAATTCCATTCACTGACATTTAAGACTCTACAATCTGACCTATGACTTGTTTCCTCCCTACTTCTCTCCAGACAACTGCCTCAGTGATTCCAAACTCTGTCCAAGCTTTCCCACCTTGTAGCTTCCCTTGTACAATTCCCTGAGTTGAGAAAACCCTTGTCAGAATTTCATCTCCACTGTTAGAATTCCATACATTTTTCAAGGCTAGATTGCAAAAGGCCACTTTTCCAGAGTACACCCAGAAGGAAACTCTCATTTACCAAAACCTTCCCACCTTGAGCAAAATAGCATTGAACTACACTATCTATGTCTGAATCTCTGCTTGTCCACTGGAATACCACCTGGAACACACTGGTCAAGTTATTTGTTTTAGCCTCTACCTTCCGATCTGCAGAGTAGAAATAATAACAATCTCAACTTCATAGAGTTTTGGGAATGATAATCTGAGTTTAAAATAAAAATGTCTGGCATATAGCATTTGTCCAATAAATACTTGCTATTGTTAACATTAAATCTCTAAGATACTTTTACTATAAGAAAAATAAAACACGTTAATGGGTATACAATACTTTCTCCTTTTCTAAGCTTTTCTAGGACATTTAATACCTTTATGTGGTATTTTATAGTTGGTAAAATTTCCAAATTTTAAAAAAGTTTTATCCACATAATAGCTGTGATCTACGAGTTATCCCATTTCACCAATAAGTAAAACTAAGATTCCAAGAGATCAAGTGCCTGATGCAAAGAAACACATACCTCATCAATACTACACACCCTGACTCCTGTCTCAACAAACTCTGCCCCATGGCACAGCTTCCTTGAGAGGGAAACACCATGTTATCCAAATTTTTCTATTCCCCAGAGCACATAGCTCATTGTTTTGTCCAAAGCAAGTATGTAATACACATTTCATGAATTACTTATTATTCAGTGATAAAATAGGAACAAAAAGCGTTGTGATTGAGGTAAGATTTACAAATAGAAATGGAGGTGAAATGGAGGTAAAATTTAAAAAAATTGAGGATGGACACATTTTAGTATGTAATCCATTATAAACCTGGTAAATTTGGTTTTAGGGTCTATCATCTGGGGTCCTAGGTCTATAAAACTTCCTGATAGTCCAGGCTCACAAATCAAATGTGAGAAAAGATGCTGGTACAATAGGCCTTTAAGAACTAGAGAATGAGAGATTATATTTCCAGCTCCTGGGCAAGCTGGGGTAGGGGACCAGAGGAGGGTGGAAAGACATAATACTAGGAAGCTGGAGTCTTCTTTCAAAATTTCAAATCAGAGACAATTCTTCACAAATGTTATATTGTGTCCAATTAAATCTGTTAAATGATTCATCCATTCAACAAAATTTTACTACATACCTATCATGTGCCATTCTGTATCAGACACTATGGCTATAACAGTGAACAAAAGATCTGTTTGTTAGGAAGCAGTATGCTTTACCCTAGGTCTATAATTGGTGTGTGTGTGTGTGTGTGTGTGTGTGTGTGTGTGTGTGTGTGGTTGGGGAGTGATCTTTAACTCATTTTGAGGGCAGACCCAGTGGCGCAGCGGTTTAGTGCCGCCTGCAGCCCGGGGTGTGATCCTGGAGTCCTGGGATGGAGTCCCACATCGGGCTCCCTGCATGGGGCCTGCTTCTCCCTCTGCCTGGGTCTCTGCCTCTCTCTCTCGCTCTGTGTCTCTCACGAATAAATAAAAAATAAAATTAAAAAAAAAATAACCCATTTTGATTTGGCTTCACTTTGATAGCTTATACATGCAAAACCCACCTCTCCACATATCAAAAGAATTACAAACACATCTGTAAGCTAAGTACATTGATTTCTGGATTGTCCACAATTTTCATTAAATTTTTTTCACTTATATGATTAAGATACCAATCAGAATGGTCTAATTGCTAAAAAAAAAAAGAGAGAGAAATTGTCATGAATTTTTAAAAAAGGAATCCTACGGTATAGCTAACAGTGAACAAGAAGACAAGTGGAGAGCAGGGCCAGGAAGAATAGATGAATAAATGAGACCATGATTCCAGAACCCCCAGAAAACAAGATTAATAATTGGGCAAAGATTCTGACTATTCTCCTCTATGCCTGGGATAAAAGTATAATGCTTTCCAAAAATAACATTATTCTTGAAATAACTTCCAATCCTGGTTTAAAGAGATCTGCAGTAGAGGTGGATAGGGGTAGGAAAATAAGTCCACTCTGATATCCTCAAATATTAGGTCTAGTCTGGTATAATGCCAGTTTTGATTTTAACCCAGCATCTAGAGGAAGTTATATTTTCAATAGAAAAGTAATGTTTACTGAAAATGACTGACTCACCATGCAGTTTTCTGGGGGAGTGCATTATTTGTACCTAAACAAAATGAAGAACAACTGTCAAGATTCCAAAAATAATGAGTAAACATCTCTGGGTTTCAGGAATAAATGATGTGAACTGACAAAAGAAAAGAGGCCCTTATGTAGTGAATTTTATAATTAGCCTCTGTCTTCAGGGACAACATATATATGCACATCTTTGTCCATTTCGATGAGTTTTCTGCCTCTGTTACAATAAGTGTTGCATGCCAGTCAATGGTAATATGCTTGCATTTTTATAAGTGCATATAAATTTACTCTTTCCCTTAGGGCAGATTGGGAATATACATTACATAATGACAGTTATAATAGAACTTTTCATGGAAACTGATTAGAGAATTTCCTGCTTGGAGATATTATCCTTTTTAAGAGAGTAAAATAGACAGCTATAATTTGTAAATCTTACTTCATGTTCTTAAAAGTTCTACACATGTATGTGTATATATACGGTTTTGGAAAAAAAAAAAGCTTTGCACGAATATTTCAAGTTTTTAAGCATTTTTAAATGTTAATGACCAAGATTATAGATAAAAGGTTAAAATAAAGCCCTATTTTAAAATATTTAAAAGGGTAATTCAGACATCCATCACATACAAGCATTTGCAATGTATCCTTATGTTAGATTCTGTCCCGAATCAGTGTCTGCAGTAGAACGAGATGGTAAGCTTTACCTGTAACTACTAAAATGAGGTACACATCAACTTAGAGGAACAAACATATATTATATATTATCACAGAGACAGCAAATGGTGAAACTCTAGCAACTACTCAACATTTGCTTGCCTAAGCATCAGTACTCCTTGTCAAGAAGTGACATTTCAGCCACTTTCTGAGCACATCCCAACCACTACAGGGAGCACCTTTACAGTCAATACTCATGGGTAAGGTGACATTAAGAGTCTTGCTTTATGCTATCCAGTGCTCACAGCATTAGCACTGGTGGGAGAACTGAGTGTCACACATTCCCTTTAGGTAGCTGATACCATATTCATTTGATTGACCCAAAGAATGCCTAGGCTTCTAATTCTAGCTGGGCCAGGAGGTCTGATCCTAGAGCAGCCCACTTAACTTGACACTGCACCTTTGTTTCTGTTTTTGTTTTCTGTGTATGGGTATATACATGTATATATTTGTGTGTGTGTGTATTTAGATGTTTTATATATATATATATATATATATATTTAGATGTTAAATATGATATGTAATATAAACATATTTAATTATATAAATATAATATATTTAGTACTTATTTACACACACATATATATAAACAAATGAAATCCCTTTTGTCAGTGAGGTATATTTTATTTGCTGCACTCCCACATCTGACTGGAATTCTGCTCTAAATTGTCAGATTCACTGTCAGATTCTCCTGTCCCTCTGCTTGTTGGCAAGCACCAAATACCTGGATACTATGGGCTTGGTTACTCCCATACAGAGCCAACCCTCAATTTTCCTGGGCTCGTTCCCATGTTTCCAAAAAGGATCCTGGTTCCCTTGCTTTCTTCACTAGTGAGTACTGCTGGGGCCCTAACAGTATGGATTATGTTCCCGCCTGCCTGAGTTATGGCACAAGGAAGGTCATTAAAGTTAAAAGTTTTAAAAATCACATGTGGATTTTATGGACCTCATGCCATCTATATAGACTAAAGTCATCAACCAACTGCTGTTCTAGGGAATTTTACTCCAGTACTACAAGTCAGAGTACGAAGGCTGTCCAACTTCCTTTATTCCTGTCCACTTAAAGTATTCACCATCAGTCATTTCTGGTTATTTTAAAATAAAATATAAAACTGAATGAATCACTCCAATGTAACACATGCAATTATTTGTGAATCCTTTTCTTGTGACAACCACTTCTACGTAATGAATATGACACTACAAGATATAGACTAACAATCAATTTTTAGCAAAAAAAAAAAAAAAAAGTCATCACACACAAAAAAAGGAAAACTCTAAAATGTGTCTTTGGAGAAGGTACATAGATGATTAACACCACTGGAAGTCTATTTATATGGTCATTTATTCCAATTTCCATATCATAAAAACTGCCCCCAAAACTATTCAACTTATTTTCTTTGGGAAGAATAAAAATGAAGAACATTTAGATAACTGCTGTTAAGAAATCATTGTAGACTGGTAAAATTGTCTTTCTGTCAAGGGGAATGGTATGTAAAAAGAAAAGCTTGGCATATTTGAAATTGTTACTGGAATCAAAAAACTTTTTTAAATGCAGAATTATCATATGATCAATTTTAGATGGCACTTGCTTTATTGGTTATAAGACGTAAACCTTTCAAGATAGCACTGATGCTCATGAACTAAGCCAGTATTTGGAGATTATTACTTCTTTTTGCTACCTAAGTTTCTCCTCTCACATTTATCTAAAACATGAAAGTACTGCCATTCCTGACATAAACTTGGCTGATTATTGAAATAAACAATAAAACCTAATCCCGTATTCCTTGTGTTGTTAATGCCTACATTTGCCTTTCAAAATAACTTTCACAATCACAAATCCTATAGAAAAACTGGGTAGATATCAGAGTAACACTGATACCAGATTTTTAAAAATGCATATATGTAGTGTTCAGAGCCAAATCTAATAATTGTTTTCCTCTTTTAATCTAATCTTGTTCAGATATCCTTTCCATCACTGCCTCCTGGAAATGGATCTTGATTACTCTGAGCTATCCAATGTGCTGCATTAACATGGCAACTGTTTTTTAATCTGGCCCAGTCACATAAAAGAGAGGATTTACATTTCATAGTTGGGGAATAGGTTCTATATCTCTCACAAAATAAAAAAAACAAATGAACAAAAACTGCACACACTACTAGTTCACACTCAGACCACTTGAAACCACAGTGAGAAGCAGCTTGGGGAAGGTTTATGCAGCAAAGACAGCGGAGCAAAGAGGCTGAAAGGCCCAGTGATATAGTTCAGTCAACAATTCTTGAGCACTAACAAATTCTGGAGATAAGAAATACCCTGTGGCGCCTGGGTGGCTCAGCTGGTTGAGTGTTTTCCTTTGGCTACAGTAGTGGTCCTGGAGTCAATCTGGTCCTGGGTCCTGGGATCAAGCCCTGTCTCGGGCTCCCTGCTCATGGGAGAGTCTACTTCTCTCTCTCCCTCTGCCCCTGCCATGCTCAGGCTTACAGGCTCTCACTCAAATAAATATATATATATTTTTAAATAAAGTAATACCCTATTTCTTAGGTCATTTTTGCCAGAATTTCCATTACTTACCATTCACAGCATCATAACTAATTCAGTATGCTTCAATAATAATCTAGTTGAGAACTCAAACTTAAGTATATTTCAAATACTGATCTTTCTACTGTGGTCTCATATTCCACAGAAGGAAAAGTAGTATTTCCTACTTAATTTCAAAGAAGGTCAATTTTAAGAAAAGATTCATTTTAAGCATAGGAAACTAAAGGTATTTTTAAAGATTTATGGTTATATTTACAAAGCAAGAATTTTAATGAAGTGTTGAATAAAATTTTTAGGCAAAACAACTCACATTGTTGATGAAGATGGAAAAATCTCTAAAATGGAATTAATAGTTAAACTCATTTCAAATTTAATGAAAATAGGAGGTGTTTTTTATTTACATACATTATTTGAAAGTTACCAGTTAAGGCGCATCTGGATGTCTCAGTCCGTTGTAGCTCCAACCCTTGATTTCAGGTCATGATCTCAGAGTTGTGAGATTATGCATGAGTCAGGGCTCTGCACTCAGTAGGGAATCTGCTTGGGATTTTCTCCCTCTCCCTAACTGCCCCTGCTCCCACTCAAGCACACACACAGTCTTTCTCAAATAAATAAATAAATAAATAAATAAATAAATAAATAAAATATTTTAAAAAAAAAGTACCCAGTTAAGTTGCTTTAAAGTAATAACCTTAAAAATTTATCTTCTTTCTCATAATATGTCCTAGAATTCATAGAAAAATTAAAATTAAAAAGATGAATGATATTCTATTTTAAGAAAACAATAAATACTAGCACATACTTAGTCTTCTGAATATATTATCTCCAAGTGTAAACTTTACCTAGGTAAGCTACTAAAATGAAATTCAAGTAAACATAGATTCTGGAGTTAGACATATATGTTTACCTTAGGAAAGTTCCTTAACCCTCAAACTCAGCATACTCGTGTAAAATCAGGATTATATCCTCTCTTTTATGGAGTTCTGTTAGAAGATTAAATGACATATCACACTTTATGAGACAAAATGTATTTTTCCACATTTCTATTTCAAACTTTCAAAAGAAAACACATCTTTTCTTAAAAATGTAAAGCATACATCAACACACACACATTAGCATAGCACATTCTTATGCATACACATATACACTTTCATGTGTCAAATCTAAAAAGTAATGGAGCAATAATACAGTATCTGGTTTTTGGCCTCCACCATTTACTTTGATTATTCCCTTTGCATCTCACACCTTTCATTTTTGTTCTACTTTAGAAAGTTTCAAACAGAATCCTAGGCTAGCCAATCCTGTCCCTTGCTCCTCTGAATTCTTACACTGTGTCTGATATTTATAATTCATTACTTTGTTAATTCCTTCTCTACTGAATACAAAGCATGTGTATGGACAGTCACCATGAGCAATAATTCTGACCTCTATATGTCACTCATTACTTTATAAAAATCACTTATATAGTTTTAACATCCCTATATAAACTTTAAGCTATATAAATCATGAGCCATACTTTATGCAGTAAAAGCCTCATAATTTCTAGCCATATATTTTGCTTGAATTAGAAATATGTGTGATAATTTTATTAATTACAATGATCATCTGAATATGATTCCAGCTTTAGTTGGACAAATTTTTTAAAATTCTGACCTGATTAAAACATTAGACTCATTCACTAAGTTGTTCACCTGATGAACTAGTAGTATTCCCCCAATGAATACTTTGCTTTTTGCTGAGGTGGCTTACAAAAGACCAAACAACATCCTTCAAGTAGAAATTCCACCAACCTGTAACAGGCACTATATCATTTTTTTTTAATCCTCTTCGTTGGGGGATCTCAACACCTCCGTGCTCAGGACATGTTCCTGGGAAGATGAAGAGCTGGAGTTGGGGATACAAACTACTGAAACAGAAAAGTTTTATTTTTTCTCAGTGAAAATTAACCTGTCAATATAAAAACGGGACTGGACATTCTAGTCTCAGCAGCACTAGTCAATAGTGTAAATCAACCACACCAACAGGTTCTTTTAAATTTTATATAAAAAACAAATTTAGTAAAAAAAAAAGAAGTTTACTCAACTTTGATTAGCATTTTGATACAAACGCTCTTTATCTCCTGATTATTTTCATATTGTCTCCAGTACAAAGCTATAATTAAAAGCAGGAATGGTGCTAAGAATCAAAAATTTAATTCATTTACCATAATCTTGTTTCCTTGAACATGTTGGTCCCTTGAAATGATGACCCATTGATTGTAGAGGGCACCAATCCCCTCTACAACTGGTTATTTCTCTCATTTAACACATAATTCTATAACTGAATATATTCATCAAGGAAAATGCTTCTTTATTTTATACCTCTGGAAACATTAATAGACATCAATTCCATCAAATTATCAATGCAAGTATGAAATACTATGAGACTTAATTAAGATAACAACACTGAAGAAATGAGCGTTATTCTTTTGGGGGAGTGTTTTCCAAGCAGTTAAGCACGAACTGTTGGGTAGAGAATCGAGCATAATGGACATAGACTATTTCTAGCCCTGGAAAAGTAGTGTGTTATTAATCACATTATAATCCTTGGATAATGCAGGAGACATGTTTTTATACCTCTCATTGCTAGAGCCCCAAGGACTGCCATCTCACTAGACACCACATTTTTTCACAAACCCGATGTTCGGCTTATGTGCATCTTCATTTATTAGAATCTGGTAGGAAGCAAATCTTTCTCATGCTCAGTTTCCTTATCTGTGAAATGGGAGGAAAGTAATAATTACTTAATGTGCTCGGGTGTTCTGTGGTTTAACTAATTAGAGGCTGTAAAGCCTGATAAAGCACTAAGTGGTATTAAATATCTATATAGCATGCATTTACTGGCCAACTTGTGTGCCAGCTGCTTAAACACAGCTGCTCCTAATAAGCGGTAGGAAATCAGCTAAACGCATGTGAAGAGCTGACTGGAGGAAATGACATGGAAGGAGTGTTTACAACTCGTGAATTTGTTAACATTGTTTTAAAAATTAAGAAGTGTTTTCATTGTACGATGTTGCTATCTTTAAAATTCCCGGAAAGGTGAAACTTTACCACCTTGTGGAGGGTAAAGCTTTAACACTGACAGGAAAAAAATACTTGGAATTCCATGGGTTCTACCAAAAGTGCTTTTGAACCCAAACTGACATGATTTGTGGTTTTTCACTGTTTCTTTTTTTCTTTGTTCTGCTGATAAAATTCAGATGGTGTATACTGGTACAAGCAAAGACACTGGGTAAATTATTAGGGAGGAGAAGATGGATTTTGTGCACTGTGGTTTTTTAGCAAACTAGAGTTAGATCAAGAGGAGAATGGATTAAACCCAAGCATGTATTAGGAACTCAGGATGCTAAAGACTGGCATCTGTGGCCTTACCATATCATGAGCCTAAATTGTGATACTTCCCTATTCCTTCGTATTCCCAGGTTCCTTCCTAAGATAAGATCCCCATGCCCAAATCCTGTGCATAAGCCAGCTTCAGAAGTACCTCTCTGCTCCCCTGGGTTATTGTCCTTAGTTAGGCAACAGGACTTTCATCTGTTTTCCCCTGATCTCTCAGCCTACTTCATCTATCCCTATAGCCCAATTTTGTATTTACGACTCCAATTTGATGGCCCGATTACAACTTACAATGATTCTTTTTAAAATTAAACAATTTACTTTGATTTTTTTTCATCATGAACTGTAACCCAATTCTAGTTAATCTAGGCATGACAGCATAATTGTACTGTCTACACTCTTCTCTTAAAATAACCAATATTCTTTGCCTTCATTTCTAGTACTACTACTAAGAGAAACAACTGCTCACATTTACTGAGTGCTTACTGTGGATTGAATGCTTTTAGACAGTTTACATATATGTGCTAAATATGGGATCTGGACATTAATCCTCTAAGTAGTTGCTACTGGCATCTCCTTTTACACGTGAGGAAACTGACACACTGGAGAGTACACAGCCTGCCTAAAGTCATGCAGTTGGCACATGGAGCTGAATTTGAACCCAGCAAGTCTAGCCACAGAGTGTGTGCTCTTCACCACTCCATTCCAGCTGCTATGTGGCACCAGGCTATCCACTCCTTCTTTCCTTGTACTGCAGCAGGGACTGAGGCTATGCCATGTCACTGTAGGACAGAAGTACGTGAGTGTATGAGTGTGTGTGTGTGTGTGTGCGTGTGTGTGTGTGTGTGTGTGCAGGGCTAGCAGTCTTCTCTTGTAGAACACCCCTAGCTATTTCTTTCATTAAGAGTGGCTTCTGACTTTTCCATTCCAAGTTATTTTTCTGAGTAAGTGGATTAAGATAATTTCTAATTACCATGTCCAACATACAAAAGGCAATCAATATATTAACTTTGTAGAGGACACCACTGTAGTATATGAAAGGATACAGAAACACTTTGTTAAGTAACTAAAAAAAACAGTAAAAATTGTCATAGTGAAGAATCATACACTTTTGAATACTGCTATGCTTTATCTTTTTATCATAATGGATGTCTTTCAAATAAAGTAGCGAAAAATACGAACATAGTCTTAATATCGAAATATTTAAAGAGGTAATAGCTCAACATGAATCCCATCAAAAAGAAAAAGCATTATTTCCAGTAAACATCTAAAATCATTTGGTCTCTTTTAAAAACTAATCAGACTCACAGAGAAGTGGACCAGACCACTTGGAACCACTAATCAACTGGCTGAACATGGTGACTGTTAATATAAACTTTCAACTATTTCCAGGCAAAAATTACTTCTGTCATGCCAGCATCATAGGTTATCATCAGAAATAAACCTTCAAGGATGAGAAGTGATGTTTAAGAAAAAGATGTATAAGTCATCTGTTTTTCAGTACCTTACATTTTATTAGAAATCAAAATTAGCTCCTGTAAGGATGTGTAGTTGACATACATCCATTATGCCCCTCACAGAATCAGCTTTCCTGAAAGACATTTTAATATTGTGACCCTAACAATTTTTTGAGTGGCATATAAAATATATATGAAATTTAATATTGAATATTACATAAAATATAATTCAGGGCTCTATTATATAAATTCATATCCAAGAATATTAAAAACCCACATGTTACATTTTGGAATTCAGTCCTAAAGAAATCTGTGTTTTCTCTGAAGAACTGGTATATAAATTTCTGTTCAGTATCATAAACTACATAATTATACCATGTTTGCTTTTTCCTAAACCCAAACTCCTGCTTTCTGGAAGCTAAGAACAAAATCTGAGTGTCAATCACAGAGAGTATCCGTATGCTTCTAATTTGGCATCTTTATATTTTACAGATTCTCATTTTTTTTAACACCAGCTTCAGAGCTTTAATGAACAGGATGCCCTTAACATAAATAAATGCAAAAATAAGTTTACCCTAAAAATAATCTATCTTTCTAGAATACAGATCAATATTTTAAGAACTGCTGTTATAATGTACTCTTAATGTGAATAACTGATATGAGCTTAAGAACAACTAAAAATAGAAGGATCCTTCTTCTTTGCAACTTTGGCTCTTCATCTATTTATACTTATCACAAAATCAAATTATACTTGATGGTACAAATACCATTTCAATCAGTATAAAAACCCAAGAGCCATAGTTCCAGTGTGTTAAGTCCCAAAGTAAACCTGGAAATATGGAAAGACTACAAACCAAAAGGAGCCAATGACAAGCAAATATGAGAACAGGGCCTTGCATAAATATACTGGATGGATATTGTGGGAAGAAAATAAAATATTAGTACTGACAATAATAGCAATAGCACCAATAGCTTACTGTGGGCCAAATATTCAATTAACTGATAACCTCTTATCAGCCCACTCCAAAGAATGCAAGATTATGGTTGCTAACTCCAGTCTCTCCATCAGTATGTTTCATCTTTCCTCTTTCTCAGCATTACAGTCTTGAGAAAAAACTGCTCATATCACAGAGATTCTCCCCAACCCAGAAGCTCTATGTAGGCAAATGGAGATTGGGAAAGGGTATTAAATCCAATAGGAAAGGAAGATTAAAAAAAAAAAAAAAAGGAAAGGAAGATAAGATGTAGTAAGGTCAGGAAGAAACTAACTTGGAAATATTTCCCAATTTTTATTTATTCCAAATCACCACATTCGTAGTTTTTCCTTTCTTTATAAGTGAAATTCCATAAATGCACTCCCGACTCCACTGCAAGGTCAGTGCTTTGTAAACTTGTGACTGGATTCTCTGGAGTGCAGACTGTAAAAATGCTAACACAAACCCATGACCTGCTATACGTTTTCCAAATAAAAATAGAATGGGGAAAAAAGTCCCAAAACATTTGTCATAGTAACCTAGTTATAGCCTATTTACATTCCCACTTATTTGAACTTTATCACAGAACAACATATGTCCATAGAGCTGCGACATCCAGCTTAACAGCTTTAAGTAATAACAAGATGGTTCACTGTAAAGATATCACAGTGGCCTGTGTTTGTGCGTGTGTATATGTGTATGTTTAATAAGATCAAACAGTCTAGTATTCTACAGGACGCAAAACTGGGAATTAAAACCCGCAGTGGCCAATTCTACAACCTCGGGCTAGTCAAATTCATTGCACATTTCCTAGGTTTTTGTCATTATTTTAAAAAATGACAGCTAACTTAACATTTAATGGTATAAGTGTCCTCAATCTTAGAGAACAGCCAAAATTTTAGAGAACGGTGTCCAATATTTTTGTTTCTATACTTTTTCACAGCATGGAGCAGTGTGTAGTATGTACACCGTGTGGAACATAGAGACTGGTATTAGGAATTTGGCTGAGAAGCTTAACAACAGTGTGATATTTAACATATAACATTTTTGAACCAAAACTTTATCATCTATTAAAAATACAGATGAAAATATGTATTTTACAAATTTTAGTGAAGATTACTGGAAGAAGAGACAGAATTTTCATATCTATGGCTGGCTCATTTCAAGTACTCAAGACATCTCAGTTTTCTTCAGTCATTTTCCCTTGTCTCAAGATGTATTGTTCTCATCACAGTAGGTTTAGTCTCAGAAGCATTTAAATTTATTCAATCTGAAAAATATGTGTGTGTGTTTTAATCATGTGTCATATACAAACCGGGAAACCATCTCTACCTTCAAAAACCATATAACCTAATTAGGAAGCAGAAAAGACAGGCCAAAATACATTATTGTGCATCGAATGAAATTCTTTAGGTTCTCAAATTTAGAACAAATATGCTGGCCTTCTTTGAAAGTCCATCTACATTCCTGCCTAACCAGGTTATTTCTTTTTTTTTTTTTTTCCTAGACAGAATATTCTTGAAGAAAATTTGCAAAATAACTCATGCTACTGTGCTATCTCTGGAAAGAAGGAAGTCAATGAGGAGACAGAAGTGAAGAGTAGAATCACCTATTTAACCATAAATAATGTCCCACAAATTTGGTGAAGTTTTACTTTGTAGAAATTTGTAAAATCTGAGTTCAGCTCCCCAACCAAGCAATGATAGTAAGACATAATTAAGAGCAGAATTAAGCTTAGGTAATTTTGATAATTTGCTTTCTTTTTCATAATTGGAAGAGCATGGTTAATATTTGCCTTTTTAGTCCATCTATAATAATTTTGTATCCATGAACATACTGTAGGATTTTTAGCATCATAAATATTTTTTAAAATTTCCATGATCTTCATAATTATTATTGTTGGAGACTATATGATGTACCATCCTGTTGGTAAACCATAATTTATTAAAGCATTTTCTATGCCATACATTTAACTTGTTTCCATTTTGTGGCACAGTGAATTTCTTCTTGCTTGGTTTGAAATATTTTCTCAGGACAAATTTCTGAAGGTACTATATTAGGTCCAAGTATATGAATACCCTTTTTTTAGAGGGAAAGGGCAGAGGAAGAAGGAGAGAAAGAATCTTAAGCAGGTTCCATGACGAGCTCAGAACCCAATTCAGGGCTCCATCTTACAACCCTGAGATGGTGACCTGAGCTGAAATAAAGTATCAGACCCTGAAAAGACTACCCAGGCACTACTGTATAAATATTTTACCCTCACCATGCCAGGAAAATTAGTCATCACCATTTACCATCTGCATCCAATTTTTAATATCTGTTTTTAAGTTTTAAAGTTTTATGAATAATTTACAGAAGCATAAAGAAATAGTGAAAACTTTATTATAACTTATAACAAGAATTTAAACATATCAACCTCTTAAGTGAATTTTGGGATATAAATATTATAAAAAATAAACTTTTATCGAAATGGGATGGATCATGTTTTTGTAGTATTGTATGATTAAGTCCTTCCAGTTGAATAGCTAATGAAGTGAGAATGCCATATTTGTGTCCTTAAAAATGAATTATTCATACACCTATTCTTGATTTGGAGAAACTTTACATAAAATATCATAATCTGAAGATTCATGCCCTGAGATTTTACATACATAAAAAATTTCAGCAACATCATTAAAACCTATAGTACACTCTTTTTTCATTCACCTTCTGACTCACTTAATTGTGAAATATCTTCCCTTTTAATTTTATTTTTAAGTCTTTTCTTGGAATTATTGAGAATAC
This sequence comes from Vulpes lagopus, assembly GCF_018345385.1. Classification (NCBI taxonomy): domain Eukaryota; kingdom Metazoa; phylum Chordata; class Mammalia; order Carnivora; family Canidae; genus Vulpes; species Vulpes lagopus. The sequence goes on along the minus strand of NC_054829.1, from coordinate 49,091,578 downwards.
AAGATGAATGGTGAAATAATTCCTGGGATGATGAATAGCGAAATGTTTCAAGATATGGAAAAGAATAATATCACTAAATTCCCATAGTATATCTTAAAGGGTTCAATGGATTCATATGATAATTACAAGATAGGATGAGTGTTATTTTAATTAAAAAATGTAAATGTTCTCTTTTTCCTTTGGAAGACCTCTCAGAAACAGTAAAAATCATGATATATCAATCCTTATAAAGAGTTAGAAATGCTCTTAAAAGGCACTAAAATCTAAAATTAGATCCAATGGACCCTAATGGTATACAAAGGATAGATAATTCTTCCTATATGTTCATTTTCTAGTTAAAACAGTTTTTTTTTTTTTAGGAAGAGACAGAAGTTAGACACTTATTACTATATATAAGGCAGTATGCTTTTATTTCATTTATAAGGTAAAGTCCAAGAGGGAGAAATTACAATTCTCATATAACATATGGGGAAGCAGATCCAAAGAAATTGCTTTTCTCTGTTAAATTCACATCAAAATTAAATGATAGAAAAAAAAATTAAATGATAGAGCAATAATATGAACACATTTCTACTGTATTTGTATTTATGTTTATTTTACCCTATTTTATATTTATATTTATTTTATTTTGCTCTAACTTACATTATTTATATTTTTTAAATTTAATTTTATATTTATTTTATTCTCCAAAATTCAAGTTTTGGAGAGTTCATTTTCACAAAATGTAACCATATAAACAGGATTCCACTCAACACACTATTATAAACCATATCAAGAAATAATATTAAATTGTGGAAAAGGAATATAAAGAGAAAATATTCACCTACCAGTAATCTCTGAAAAGAGTAGAATATATGGGTTTTCTACATATTTGAAAGCACAAAGAAGAAAAATGCCAGTGTGCTCCTTGGAAGCCATTCTTTTTTTCTTTGAAACAATATAGATTTATATTTTAAGTTTTAAGTCAGAACAAGGCACTGGATTTCTTGCACCATGGGTTTGCAATTATAAGAAATAATGCTTCTGCTACATAATATGCTGCCTGTTACCTCTTAGCCAACTTATCGACAATGGTCAAAGAGGCACATCAACAGTTGCCTGGCTTAGCAGAATTCTCTAATTCATATTGTTTTAGAAAAGAAAAATGATTGCTAATAAATTTAAAGCCGTGATGACTCATTAACTGGGTAAAGCAAGATTTCGATCATCTGAAATCAGGAAGCACTTAAAACTTATCACCTTGCTTCATATTTCTTCAGCAATTTGCTTTTCATAAGACTTTGACCCTTAATTCAGCTTTCAAGCTAATAAAAGCCCTACCCGTGTTTCTCCATGGACATATAAAAAAGAAAACTCTGTCTCCAAACTATCCTATGCTACTTTCTTCATTGGGACCTACTTCCTGACTTGACAAAAGTAATATTTTTTAGGAAAGCGTACTCAATAAAATCTGGAGGAGGAGGAGGATGTGGAAGCAGCATTTCCATACCACTTCCACCTGCTACTTTTGCTCAATCTTTAAATTTCCAATTTTCCAGCCCCTGGTTGAGGACCACTATTTTGATTACTGAAGGAGATGAGAATTGGGGATTGTGAGCAATCAAATTTTTATGAGAATATGTGCAAATAGAGTCTTTTAAAAAGAATGAGAAGGTTGATGGGATCCACAAAGCAGAGAAATGTGGAGAGAACAAAGAAGGTTCTGCCATATGAAAATACATAGAAGACATCACCCCACTCACAGTTCTCACTCTGTGGGGGAAGTGTGCTTTCTTGCCTCATTGATGTTGGGCTTGGTCACATGACTTGTGTTGATCACTGGAATCTGAACAGAAGTGACAGTCTGTCTATTTAAACCACAGGCTGCAGTTAGTATAAAATTCTTCTGCTCTTTTGCACCTCCGCAGGAAGAGTATGCCCCAGCAGCTACCAGTTCCCAAATAAAAACATGTGGAGGGATTTGACCCTAAGGGGAAAATAAATATTCTTGTTTTTATAAGTCTGTCTCTGAAATTTTGAAGTTGTGAGTTAGGGCCCATTATTATATAAAATTGACTAATAAACATTGTATTTCAAGAATTAGTCTCCATATTAATTTCTCTCATTCTGCCTTGAGCTACATTCATTCCAGTAAGCAAAACAACAGCAGTTAAGCATGCAAGCTCTGAAATAAGATGGACCCGCAGTAAGCTAACTTCTGCAAACCTACGTATTCAATTGTAGAATTGGCATAATAATAGTATCTATTTCGTTATTATTATTATTATTATTGTGAAGACTAAGTCGGATAATAGACTTATAGTCTCCAGTATAATGCTTGGTATACAGTAGGCATCCAAAAAATGTTAGGTACAGTATTATTATTCTTTTAATTACTTGTGTCTTAATTATTGACACACTAGTGTGGCACAAGCTGCATAAGGGCCTAGGTAGGAAATGGGAAGTGAAAGCAGGAGGAAGGAAAGGCTGGGTATCCTTCCAATGGCCAGTCTTCCATAACCATACAATGAAAATGGACACTTCATTCAAGATTTTCCATAAATAATGCAACAAAAAAGGAATCATAATAAATTTGCACTTTTATTTTTTTAATATTTTTTATTTGACAGAGAGAGAGAATGAGAGGGTACAAGTAGGCAGAGTGGCAGGCAGAAGGAGAGGGAGAAGCAGGCGCCCCACTGAGCAGGGAGCCTGATGCAAGGCTCCGTCCCAGGACTCTGGGATCATGACCTGAGCCAAAGGCAGACACTTAACCGACTGAGCCACCCAGGCACCCAAATTTGCACTTTAAAATGTGATGTTGGGAATAAATGACTTTCACATATGATTAAATATGAATTCTCTCACACTGAGTTTTAATCCTTTTGATAGAAATGTTTCTTTTTTTTTAAATGTTTCTAATTATATGCTAAACTCCTTTCCTTTGAATATGGATTTCAAGTTTTTAACCATTTTTCATGACTCTTCTGTCTTAGTTTATTTTTAGCAATTACAATAATTTGTATCTTAATATAAATTTGAGACATCAATGCTGATTATAGAACTGATGGTACAACTTACATTCCTATATACACTCTATATAACACCTTTTCCTTTGTTTACCTTAAATGAAAGTTGAGTGCAGCATGTATAGTTCTAGGCTTCTGCTACTATACAACTATCTTTCAACCCAAACTAATTAGTAAATCAAAGGATCAATCAGTATTCTTTGAAGTTCTTTTATATTATTAATAAAATTATATTTTATCAGTACCCTTTAATACTATAGCATCATTCAAAATATTTCTCTTAATTTAGAATTAGTCACCACTTCAGCTGCTTGGACATATTCAACTCAGTTTCTCATAAACTTCTAACTACGGCAACTGAGCATCTTGTGCATCTCCTTGTACTAGCCACAGCACTCTCTTTGGTGGATAAATAACACCATCTTATGAAAATTTAAGATATTTATTCTAAAGACAACAGATCCAAAACTGTGATTTTTATTCATATTTCATTAACTCAACAGACCTTCACCAAGAACCCACAATGCACTGTTTTGGGAAATGGAGAGAGAGGTAAAGCAAGACAGACAAGGTCTCCAGTCTCACAGAGCTTGAGGGGAAACAGATAATGTGCAAGTAAATAAATGAATAAATGTAGTGTGATGTAGAAACTTAAGACAGAATGCTGTGAGAGCAACTAGATTAGATTACATGGCCGAGGAAAACATCTCTCTCAGGAGGTGAGATGTACACTGAGCTCTGAATGACAAGCAGCAGCTATCAAGTGGGAACAGAGAGTTTTACAACTCCTGGCTTAAATGTGAACTGGAGCTTCTGATTCATCTTGACAATTCTTTTTTAAAACTATATAATTGATTTCTAATTTATTTTTGGAGACTTTAGTGTACCAGCTTTTGGAGTGTTGAATAATCAAGATTTTATTGAAACATATTTGTATTTCAAATACATATGTTGAATCCTCTCTACGTTGAAAAACTGATGAAAATTTTAGGTCCCAGGAACAAAATCATCTGCATTTAACTCTCAGAAGGATGGAGAAAATGGGAGATTTTAAATATATGTTTATTAATGGCTACCTATTCCTTATTTAAATCCCTGTATCTGGATCTTGGATTAAAATAGTATAAAACTGCATCTGTTTTCAAGCCAAGATATGATCCCCAGATAACATGTGATTACTTTCTAAGACAAATTCTTTATTAGACGACATTAGAAATTGAGATGATTACCTTGTGTGTAAACAGTATTTTCTCTGAAGAGCTTAGTCATCCATTCAGACTTATTTTTAATTACTTTAAACCCAAATAATCCTCAACACATCTTAGTAATGTAGAGGGAAAACAATCTTATCCCAACTATTCTAATGAGTAAACTGAGGCACTGGGCATTTTAATTACTTATTCTTGATTAGCCTAGTCTGTATTTTCATAGTTTCAAAGTATCTGGATAGAAAGTAACCACCTTAGCTAGTTACCTTATTGATAACAACAGGCTGGATATTTAAGAAACTTATAGGTGTTTATTTAAAGAGTGAAACACTCCATTTTTTATAAAACTTTTCATTTTTTTAATGCAGCAGTTCAAAAAACTTTGTTCATCTCTCTTTCAGTGGACAAGTATCTATTATCCAGAGATAGTGTTAAGCATTGTTGACACAAATGTGAACTAAATGTAGTCTCTTCTGGCAATCACTGTATTTTTTTTAATGTAATGTTATACAGTGTAAAACATGATCACACCTGTGAATAACGATCTAAATGTTTGCTGCAGATTAACCTTTAACCTGACACAGGATGGTTGTTCAGTCAGTACTTGCTTACTGATAATATTTTGCTATGTAGATATAATCTTAGTATTGGAACCACAAATATGATGTAGCTTTACTCACAAGTATTATATGGAGGAAAACTTTGTTCTACTGCAGTACAGATAACCAAACTCCACATTTCAGAAATAAAAGCCCACAGTTAAATTCCTCTCATCTGCATTCATCCCCTCTTTTCCTTCCCTCTCCCACAATGTTGATTCAGAAACTTTGAGTCTCCTGTCTGGATTATCACAAAGTCTTCTAAATGACTTCTTCATCAAGCATCTTGCTTAAGTCAAAATCACCTTCCATTGTTAAGTCTATCTCTGTATGCCATCTTTGTGAATACAAATTTTTAATCCTTCCTTCTTTTCTACTGAGTAGAGTTCAAACTTCTTAGAATTACACAGACATTCCTCCATGAGTTAATCATTGTCTACATCCCATCAATACCCCACAACTCAGCCAAGCTGACACCTTACAGTTCCCATAATGTGAATTCTGTTTCATGACTTCATGCTTTTGTCACTTACTCTTTCTCTCCTTGGAATGTCTTCCTCTTCACCCTGAATACCACTGATTTATTTACATCAAGACTCCATTCTATAAAGCTTTTTTTCTGAATTCTATTTCCCTTCTCAATTAAAAACTTATTTCCTCCTGAATGCTCCTTATAAACATTAATATGGATTTAAATCACAATGCTCAGACTCTAACATACATTTAAATATATATGCACACAAGTATATCCCTTCCTGGTTGAATAAATGTGTTGGAGTTAGGATCTTTCTTCTACATGGGTAATCTGGCATTCAATGACAATATGTTGAAGAATAAATGACTATTTGAAAGACAGCATACAGGTACTATAGAGAACTAAAATATGTATGAATTGTGATGGCTGCCATTTCTCCAACTCTCCAGATGTAGGTTTTCCAACATTCTCTGTGAGGCATTAGCACCACTCATCCCAGAACAATGCTGTGAAATGCAAGTGAAAGAATTTGCACTTTATGTTTAATATCCTACTTCCACTACTAACAACTCTCTAAGCTTGAGCAAACTACTTATCTCTAAACCTGTCTTTTTATCAACAGAATAGAGAATATAAAGTACATATCTCACAAAGCTGCTTAAGGATTAAATGAGAATATATACACAGTACTAAGAAAACAGTTTGGCACACAGTAGGTGCTTAGGAAAGATAGCTACTTGATAGTTAGGACTCTCAGTAGCAATTCATAGACTGATGTAAACAAAAGCCAAAAAGAATTGATTGACTGGTTTCTATTACCAGGAAGTACAGAGTGCCTAATAAGTTGCCATAATTTATTAATTCTCTTTCTTTTTCAAAATCAGTTTCCCTCTCCCTACCCCTCTCCATCTTTTTCTCTTCATTATATCCCTTTGTACATTGTTCCAATTCTTTTCCATTGTATATGTCTTTCATATCCCATAGTTCCAGGGTTACATCAATTTTAGCAAACCACTTAGCAAAACAAAAGGAAAGAAATATGTACCCCCTTAAACAAATAAAGTGTTGTGAATATTCATGTACACATTTTTGTATAAAAATAGGTTTTAAATTCTCGGGTATATAACAACAGAACTGGTAGATCATAGGTAATTCCATGTTTAACGTTTTGAGGAACAAATAACCATTTTCCAAAATATCTGACTCATTTTTACATTTCCACCAACAATGTATTAGGGTTTCAATTTCTTACATCTTCACCAACATTTGTTATTGCCCATCTTTTTTATTATAGTCATTATAGTGGTTATGAAGTGGTATCCCATTGTGGTTTTCCTTTACATTTCCTTAATGATTAATGATGTTGAGAATTTTTTCATGTGCTTATTGACTATTTTATATCTTCTTTGGAGTAATGTGTATTTAGAGCCTCTGTTCATTTTGTAATTGAATTATTTGTCTTTTATGATTAAATGTAAGAGTCCTTCATATTTTCTGGATACAATTCATTAGATATATGATTTGCAAATATTTTCTCCCATTTTGGAAGCTGTCTTTCACTTATTTGATGTCCTTTGAAGCACAAAAAATTACTTTCAATGAAGTCCATTTTATCTATGTATTAAGTTTCTACTGCTGCTATAACAAATAACCACAAACTTAATGGTTTAAACCAACATAAAATTATTGAGTTACAATTGTAGACATCAAAAGCACAAAATGAGCCTCAATTGGTAAAAAATCAAGGTGTTGGCAGGGTTACATCACTTCTAGAGGCTCCTGAGAGAATCTGTTTCTTTCTTCTTCCAACCTCTTGAGATTGCACACATTTATTGGCTCATAGTCCCACATCACTTGAAATTCACCTGCTGTCTTCACAATACCTCCTCTGACTCTCTTGCATCCTTTTTTTCCTTCATAAAGACCCTTGTGTTTACATTGGGTCCACCCAGATAATCCAAGATAATTTCCCCATGCTGAGATCCTTAAATTAATCATATCTCTAAGGTCTCTTTTATCATGTGAGTTGAGGTAACCACAGGTTTTGGGATGTGAATACCGAAATCTTTGTGGAGATGTCTTACCACAATTTTTTTTCTTTTGTCACTTGTGCTTTTGGTATCATTTGTAAGAAACCATTACCTAACCCAAGATCTCAAAGATTTAGGTCTATATTTTCCTCTAATAGTTTTACAGTTTTAGCTCTTATATTTAAGTCTATAATTCATGTGGCATTAATTTTTGTATATGGTCTGAAGGAAAGGTTCAACATCATTCTTTTTCATGTACATATCCAGTTGTTCCAGAACCATTTGTTCAAAAGAGTATTCTTTCCCCCAAAGAATTGTCCTAGCACCTTTGTCAAAAATCAATTTGCCAAAAATATAAGGTTTTATTGCCAGACTCTACTCCCTTGGTCTATACTAATAGATTATAGCACATTGTATTGATTTCTGTAGCTTTATAGTGAGTTCTGATACCAAGTAGTTTGAGTCATCCAATTTTGTTCTCCCTTTTCAAGACTGTTTTGGCTATTCTGGTTCCTTTAAACTTCCATATGGGTTTATGAATCAGCTTGTCAATTTCTGCAAAAAGGCAGTGTAGGTTTTGAGATGGATTGCGTTCAATCAGTAGATCAATTTGCAGACTATCATCATATTAACAATAGTAAATCTTTTAATCCAGGAACATCAAACATTTTCTCATCTATTCTACTTTTATTCACTTTTTTTTAAGGGATTCACCAACACTTACTTAATTACCTGTCACTGGACATTATTGTTTCACTAATATTTACACATCGCCTAAACAACATCTTTGTACTTTTGTCTCTTAGGATAAAGTGTAGAAATGGACTTGCAAAGCCTAAGAGATTAAGAGCATCTGTGAGGCTTTACAGTGTCTTTAGGTCTTTAGGGTGTATCTGTTATATCTTGCTTCCAAACAAATTCCTCTGTGTAGCCAATCCCCAGTCTACAGCTTTCAGCACAGGTGAAGATAGCCAGGACACCCCAATCGACACTCTTGCCCAGTCTGTTGGCCTTCAGGTAGTTGAGCAGCTGAGGCATGACCTGGAATTCAAATATGTTTCACAACTTTCAGTTGTTAAGTGTTCATTTCTTTTGTTAGATTTATTACTAAATACTTCATTCTTTTTTATAATGTCATAAATGAAGTTACTTTCTTAATTTCATGTTCAGATTGTTCATTGCCAGTTTACAGAAATGCAATTAATTTTTGTATGTTGACCTTGTGTTTTGTGACCTTGCTGAATACATTTATTAGTTTTAATAGTTTTTATACATCTATTTCTTAGGGTTTTCTTTTTTTAATATTTTATGTATTCATTCATGAAAAACACAGAAAAGAGAGGCAGAGACATAGGCAGAGGAAAAGCAGGCTCTGCCCAGGGAGCCCATTGTGGGACTCAATCCCAGGACCTCAGAATCAGGTCCTAAGCTGAAGGCAGAAGCTCAACCACTGAGCCACCCAGGCGTCTCTCTTAGGGTTTTCTACAAACAAACTCATGTCATTTGCAAATAAAGATGGTTTCACTTCTTCAGTTCCAATCTGGATGCTTTTTATTTCTTTTTCTTGACTAATTGCTCCAGCTAGACCCTAATGTTGAATAGAACAGCAGATATCTGTTACAGCAGATATCATCCTTTATTTTAATAGTATGTTAAGTTAACCACCCTTCCTATCACAATATAAACTCAGCAGTGGCCTAGTTCATGGTATGGTTAATAGCTGATGTTCAATACAAATAAATGAAAAGCAGAATGCAATAATTGTCAAAAGAAAATGCAAATAACTAAAGTTTCAGGAGAGCAGTTATCACTTATTAGTAAGAATAAAAGAATATGAATGGATCTTAAAAGATGAGTAGGATTTTGACAAGGTAATGTACATTCTAGGCAGAGGCAAAAGTGTAAGCAAAGATATTTAGGGAGAAAGGTATAGGGCATGACTATGAACAACACTAGGTATATCTGAATTTTTTATAGAACAGAGAAAAAGAAGGTCTGTCTTCAATATTTCAAATTTGGTTATTAAAATACCAAGAAGAGGGCAGCCCCAGTGGCGCAGTGGTTTAGCTCTGCCTGCAGCCCAGGGTGTGATCCTAGAGACCTGGGATCGAGTCCCACATCGGGCTCCTTGCAGGGAGCCTGCTTCTCCCTCTGCCTGTGTCTCTGCCTCTGTGTGTGTGTGTGTGTGTGTGTGTGTCTCATGAATAAATAAAAAAAATATAAAATATAAAATAAAATACCAAGAAGATAGTACAGATTACTTAAACCAAGTAATTTTCATATGCAATATCTGGGACAATACTGCACTGAGCAATATTTATAATATGCTCACTGACCAGCCACAGTTAGGACGAGAAAATTTTTCCAGTGACTTCACAAAGAAATATTTTTGAAATATGATGATTAACCAACAAATAATGATGAACTATTGAAGAAAATGTAACCCAATTACAAACTAATTTTGGAATAGGACAGGACATTTCATCTTTATACTTAGAATGATTAGCACTCTCATATGTCATAAGAAATTACTCTTTTCTACGGAAATCTTATAAAATTTTAGTGCCGGTTTTAGAAAAGAAAATTTCTTTCTTTGCTCATCCTTATGGCAAAGGAAAACTGATAATCTCTGATGTGAAAATTCCCAGGTTTTACTGCTGGGATTGGGCATCTTCCATTGATGCTCTCACACTTATTTGCTAAAGTTTGAGATTAATTTCAATAATTTTAAACACTCGGTCTCATGTAAAGGCAGAAATTTATTTAAGACCCTGCACTGGGATCCCTGGGTGGCGCAGCGGTTTGGCGCCTGCCTTTGGCCCAGGGCGCGGTCCTGGAGACCCGGGATCGAGTCCCACGTCGGGCTCCCGGTGCATGGAGCCTGCTTCTCCCTCTGCCTGTGTCTCTGCCTCTCTCTATCTCTCTGTGACTATCATAAATAAATAAAAATTAAAAAAAAATTTAAAAAAAAAAAAAAAGACCCTGCACTAAATTCTACTCCTGAATACTGAAGCCAGTATTATACTATATGTTAACTAAAATTTAAATTAAAAATTTGAAAATAAAAAAGACTCTGTTTCATTTGCTTCATTATTTGTGTTTAGTAACTCCAGATACTTTCTAGAGGAGAGACGTTTATCAGTAACATGCACATTCTAAATGGCATTTAAAATGTAATTAAACTAGGGAGGCCCTGGGTGGCTCAGCGGTTTAGCACGGCCTTCAGCCCAAGGCCTGATCCTGGAGACCTGGGATCGAGTCCCACATCAGGCTCCCTGCATGGAGCCTGCTTCTCCTTCTGCCTCTCTCTCTCTCATGAATAAATAAATAAAATCTTTAATATATATAATATATAATTAAATAATAATTATATATAAATTATATATAAATACGCATTTTATATATATAAAATTATATATATATAAAATATTTAATATATAATATATATATAATTAAACTAAAAACAGTAGTCAAATTATAGAAGTGCCAGGAGGTTTTTTTAAACTGAAACTTACAAATTTTTCAAAATAAATTAATCACTGTACTTTTCTCTCTTAGTAAGAAATGCCAATTTAGTGTGGGTTGGAAACAATAGTCATTGGACAAAGTATAATTAACTCCTAAATTAAGGCTTGCTTCCTTTCAAGGAGTTCATGGTTTTGTCTAGGATAAACATTAAATTAAGTGGTCATATTTTTTAAAGAGCCAGCTTGTTGGGACATGGTAAGGACACAGATATGGATATTCTTCTCTATTTTACCTTATTCTCTACAATAACTCACTCTTTCTGATGACTGATCTTATTCTGATTTTTTTTCTTAAAGTGTTGGAAAGTAAAATGCCTTGAGAGGGACACACAGGTGGTTCAGCTGGTTAAGTGTCTGACTCTTGATTTTAGCTCAGGTCTTGATCTCAAGTCGTGGGTTCAAGCTCTTTGTTGAGTTCCATCATGCTGGGTGTGGAGCTCATTTTTTTTTTTTAAAGTGTTGAGAACTTGTAAATAAATTCAATTTTGCAATGAGAGTATAGATTGTTGCAGAGATTCCTGGGAAGGTCCCATAAAGTTATTTCAATTGAAATGCATATGTTAATATAAACATTAAGTTTCAGGTTGAATAAAAAAGTAGGTCTCTGTCATTTTTTTCAAATAAGGTTTTTAGGTTTAGCGTTCCTCAGAGTTTAGAGGGGGCAATGCTGCCTCCTACATGGTCTTCATATTCTCAGAAGTCATATACAATTCTGCTCATTATTGAAACAAGGACTTGGTCTTGGTTCTTAACGGTGTAGGCACAGTAAAGACAGAGCTACTCCCCACTAGGCCCAGTGCTTGCCATGAAATTCCATGCACTCCTTCATTTCTTCATCCAATGTTTATTGAGTACCTACTATGTACCTAGCACTGTGCTAAATGCTGCAAATAAAGTGGAAGAAGGCAGCATCTCCATTCTCAATTTACTTCCAGTAAAATGGATAAAACAGATTATATGGTATACATCATATATTACCTGTCTTGCCAATTTCTTCCATATCCTTCAAACATTTTAGCTTTTATTGCTATTTTTCCCCCTCATCTAAGAATGCCTCCTTATTTGTCACAATTAAAACATTATCAATTTTAAGGTCTAGGTAAATCCCTAAATTTTTTCACGAATCCCATCCCAATGTATACATGCTTTTCTAGAGCAAGGCCTGTAACTGAAGTTTCTCTCATACCCCAAAGTGCCTAACAAAAAATTATGCATACTGTAGAGAACTGATTATTTTGGACACAACCCAACATGATAATTGGGAATTTCAAGATGATTAGACATTTCCCTTGCTGATCCCAGCACTAAAGGGAAATACCAAAACTGATCAACTCTAAGAAATAAAGAGAAGCAAACCACAGAAACTCATCCTACCATGTTTCCAGTTGAATTCAAGTGAAGAATTCACTTAGACATGACAGCATAATGGAGGGAGAGGCATTAATTATACTCTTGGAAGAAGCCACCCTCCACCATGCATTTTAACACCTGGAATGAGTCACCAAGGCCGTACCCATGCTACATAGAACCATGCAGGCATATAGTAATCTCTGTCCTTTAATTTTCAATTTTCCTGCACAGTTTGGTAGTTTTTAAAGCCTTAGCTAAAAATTTGAATTTGTATAAGGTACAATGCCTTTTCTACAGGAAAAAAACTTACTTTAATAGGACTCCCTCGCTGAATGATATAAGCCAAATATAAGAGTATATTATATAGGATTCCATTTAAATAAAATTCTAGAACAACAAAAAATCCAATCTAGTCTATAATTCCAAAAAGTAGATCAGGTATTGCCTGAAACTATGGTGGGGAGGACTGGCTACAAAGTAAAACCAGATAATTTGGGGAGTAATGGAAGTATACATCTTGATTGTTGAAGTGGTTACATGGGTATATATATTTGTCATTACTCATCTGTACATGAAAGAGGGTGCATTTAAGATTTATTTATTTATTTATTTATTTATTTATTTATTTATTTGAGAGACAAAGACAGCATGAGGGGGAGGAGCAGAGGGAGAGAGCAAGAGAGAATCTGAAGTAGACTCTCCATACTATGCATGGGGCTCGATCTCACAACCCTGAGATCATGACCTAAGCCAAAACAGAGTCAGGTGCTTAACTGACGGAGCCACCTAGGTACCTCACAAGAGGGCTGGATTTAATTGTGCATTAATTATAGTTCAATAAAATTTGTTTTAAAGTTGAAAAAAAAAAAAAACAAGGCCTTCAGTTTTGTCCTTGTAATTCTATACTCAAGGAACAGGACTTGATGAGAAATTTACGCAAATGATTCACTCTAAGAACCGAAACCTAAAAACGTGGATTTTTTCTTCATCATCTTCAGAAAGCATTTCTGACTCATTTTGGAAAGTCATTTTCTATGGTATTTTTCCTTATGTATGGTTTTCAATGTTTCATATACCCAGGCCCGTGGTGAATTATTATGGCAGGGAAATCTGCTTTTGCCCACCATTCAGCTCCACCTCCAGCATAACTTTCTACACTGTCTCCTCCCAGGAAATCCATTTCTTCTGTCTTGTCTGTAGGGCTCCAACTGGAATGAAGGAATAGCAAGTGCCTAGAAATTGCATTTTATACCCTTTCTTCTTCCCTTATACCCCTACCAAAATTATTACTATTTCATTAGCAGCTAGTGCTTCCTCAACACATATTTATCAGGCATTCTGCTACTTGTATTCATTTATTTAATCTTCAAAATGTCCCTCCAAAGTCAGTATTTTTGTTATGCCTATTATAAAGATGAAGAAACTAGTTACGTAGTGATAAGCAACTTCCCAAATTTCTAAAATTTAGTAAGTTAGGGAATCTTGATTCAAGTTCAAATCAAGAGCCTGTATCCATAACCAAAGTGTTCTGATGCCTAAGCCCATTCTATAAGAGCTCTACTCTGCATTAAGTGGTAGCTACACCAAATAAAGCCTTCACACTAATGTGTCAGTGTCTCATTGTGTTACTACACTAAAGCTACACTTAAAATCCCACAAGGTCTTCGAAAGAAAATGTAAATGTTTTCTGAGAGACAGGTGTACTCAAGTAGTCAGGAGACCTTATCACTATGAAACTGAGGTCATAAACTTTTCCTATAAGGTTAAATTTTCTAGGTAGTCAGTTAAAAAAAAAAACTAAAAGGAACCATCAAAATAAACAAATTACTAAGGATATTCCTTATAGATTTATCAAAGTTATCTGTTTCCATTATCAAGAAATGATATCTATGTAGTTGTCTGCCCATTTTTTAAACAAAATGAATATTTTAATTGTATATTTTTCCTTCAGTAAAATTCAAATCATCCTTGATGAAACTTTCCCACATTCTTTTTCTCTTCTAAAAATTCACCAACACACTTTTCCGACATGAACTACAAATAATTACGGTTGGTAAAATATTCCAATTATTATATGACTAGCCTTCACCTTGTATTTTTGTATCTCAGATATTGAAACCTGGAAAAATAATTTTATAATGTCTCCCTTTCAAAGAGATATTTTATAAACATAAATGTGACAGGTTAATAGTTATTTGACTCAAAATGAATGACCCTTGCTTAACACCCTTCTCACTAACCATCATTACTACAAAAACTTTAAAATGCTTTCACATATCTTTGGTTGGGTTCAAGAGCTGCTACAAATGGCTTTTTTAACAAAATATAGTAGGGGCGCCTGAGTGGCTCAGTTGATTAAGCTTCTGCCTTTAGCTCATGTAGTGATCCCTGGGTTCTGGGATCAAGCCCCACATCAGGTTCCAATATAGTAGATTAGAGTCAACAAGAAAATGAAATATATGGAAGATTTCTTTAAAAAAAATCACAGAGTCTAGACTTGCCAGATAGAACTGTCCAAGCCAAGGGAAAGGACAGATATTGATTGATTAAGACATCAAGAGTGTGTATAAAGCTTATCAAGTAATGTATCTATATAACATAAACACAAAGTGTGCTTTATTATACATGCTACAAAAAAAGGCTTTCATAAGCACATAAAAAGGCACTCAATATCATTAGTCATTAGGGAAATATAAATCAAAGCCGCAATGAAATACTGCCTCACACCTACTAAGAAGGCCATTTATATATATACACATATATATATATATATGTATATATATAAATTGTTGGCAAGGATGCTGAAAAACTGCAAATCTCATATATTGATGGTAGAAATGTAAAATGGTACAGACCCTGTGGAAAACAGTTTGGTAGTTTCTCAAAATATTGAACACAGAAATACTATATGTCCCAAAAATGTAACTCCTAGGTATATATACAAAATAACTGAAAGCAGGAATTCAAATATTTGTAGATTGATGTTCATTGCAGCATTATTCACTATAGGTAAAATATAGAAATAACCCAAGTGTCAGTCCACGGATGAATGGTTAAACAAATGTCACACACACACACACACACACACACACACAAATGAGGCATTTTTCTGCCACGAAAAGGAATGAAATTTTGATACATTCTTAGCATGAATGGGTCTTGAAACCATGCTTGATTAGTGAAATAAGCCAAACATAAAAAGGGAAAATATTGTATGATTTCACTTAAATAAAGAACCTAAATAGACAAATTCATAGAGATAGAAAGTGAAGAGGTTTCCAGAGGCTAGGAAAAGGAGGGGGAGTTAATGTTTAATGGGTATAGAGTTTATGTTGGGGACAATAAAGTTTTTAGTATACATAGTGGTGATGGTTATATAACACTGAGAATATATTTAATGCCACTGAATTTGTATACTTATAACTGGTTAAAATGATAAATAGTATGTTATGTATATTTTACCACAATAATAATTTTACAAAAGAAAGACACAATCAGCTCCAGACTCTTCTCTACCCGAATGTGGTTCAGAGCCTTTCTTCACAGACACAATAAACTCAGAATGAGCTGTCATTGGAGAGAAGAGTTATTTTTAATAGCTGGACAGAATGCAGGTTGGTAGAAGGAATCTCCGTTCAAAGCACAGAACTGAGGTGCTACACCAGTAGTGTGTCAGCCTCTGCTTCCCACCCGTCTGTTTCATCTGCTAAACTAGATAATATGATCATTTTGTGAAGACATCATTGTCTGTCCTCTGCTAGTATGCTTCACAACATCATTATGCACAAGAAGGATATTCCATAATTGAGTCAATGATTCTAACTTAAAAGGAATCTGTCAAGTCATTCCATCTGAAACACAACCAGACAGAAAATCTGCTAGCAGGAAAGAATGAAGTCAGTTGGAAACTAAGACAAGTGCTGGTTTCTTCCATTTTATTCAAATGGCAGCAAATCAAATTAAGATAATTACTGATGTATACTTAGGCACAAAAAGAAAAGGCAATACACGGAACTCAAAGCACTTACACACAGCTGAGGCTGAGTATTTTACTGCATTCAATATTTCTTCCAAGAAGTAGTAAAGTGACATGTGCTTGGAATAAAGAGTCATGAGTTTTTTTTTCATTTAAGTCCATCAGTGAGTTTTACTACACACCCAAAAAAAGTGGCTTTAAATAAAAAACTGATTTTGTTTGCCTTGATTTCCCCATCTGGAAAATATAATACCTCCTTTATGCACTTCACACCCTGTGCTTTAAAGTTCTATCAATTTATAATTGGAATGGATTTTAAGAGATAAGCTTGCTCCTACCCCCTTTCACATATAAATCAAGCCAGGAGAGGATTAATTACATACTCAAAAGATAAGGATAGAGCTAGGTTAGGCATCAAGTCTACTGAGGAATTATTCTGTGTCATTATAAACTCACCTCATTGTGTTTTGAAATAAAGAATAAATCTGTTTGAAATATAAAATACATTCAAATAAAAGTTAAAATTTAATATAAATTTAGGTGTATAACCTATTGTATGTTCTGAATATCCTGAGTAAGTAATATTACTACCACAGAGGGAAAATAATAATTGACTTAACTTTTAGTTTATACAACAGGGAATAGAGCTACAATTCAAATTTACAAGGAAATGAGATATATTTGATTTGTGGTCATATTGGCTACATGGCTTGGTGGGTTCTCTCTTCTTTAACATTGTATACAGTTGCCCCAGAAAGATAGTTTAATACTTTACATAGCTCTTATGAATTCATGATATATCTGCTTTTGTATATAATAGGAATTATTATCCACACCTTCTCTAGGGCTGTCAGTAGTTGACTCATTAAAGTCTCAGACTTTTGGGACAAAAGAAATGCATCAAAACCCATCAGTGGGGATACATAGCTTCTATGATTTTCCTCTTTGCAAACCACACTATGTATGTCTGTACATCACCTCACAGAAAAGAGCAGGAAAGACTGCACCAAATTGGTATAAATCCATTATGGCTGCTAAAAAAAAAAAAAAAAAAAAAAAAAAAAGCCTTTAAATTAAGGGTCTTTCTGATAGCCATCTTCAAACACTGAAAAATGTCATGTTAGCCAGTAAGTCTTCCATGATTTAATGGGCAACCTTAACAAGAAATTTTAATTTAGTGATAGCAAATTTACATGCTGTTATTACTAGCATCTTCTTAAAACATACAGAGATACATTCCACAGAATACCTACAATTTATAAGACTGTATAGCTATGGAGAGTAATAGGATAAGCCTGCCTTCACAAGATTTTCAAAGAGAGTCCAGGCTGACATATACATGATTTCAACTCAAACAGGCATATTAAGCATTTAATTTAACACGTATTTTTGAGCACCAAAAATGCTATATATTGATGACGTCTTTTTACTCTGCAGAGTAAATACTAGTTGATGCCATCAGCTAGATCTGAGGAGTCAGACAGAAGGCATTAAAAAAACACTGAAGGTGTCTCATAGCTGCAGAGGGTAATCAGGTGCCATTGTTTTGAACAGCTTTGGTTTGGTTACAGAGTAAGATCAAGAACTTGAGGAGAAGACTATGTGTCTACTGTGCTAGAAATCAACACTTGTGACTTTCCCAACAATTCTCTGCATCCTGGGTAGAAGAAAAAATAAATGTATTGATCCAAGGCAGTTGTTATCCAAGATAATTATAAAAGGTTAGGGAGCAAGAGTTTAAGATATGGCCCTTAAATTATAAAGGGTCCTTACATATAAACCTATTTTCT